>NW_024870873.1:742500-935000 GCF_019054845.1 Dipodomys spectabilis | reverse complement strand
TGAAAATAATAAGGTAATGTGTGTGTGTATGTGTGTGTGTGCGTGTGTGTGTATCACACTATATATAACTATATATGTATGTGTATAAATATATGCGTGCATGTATATATATACATATGTGTATAAATAAACGAATAGATGTGTGTTTATACATATACACGTCTATGTATAAAATGAATATACATAATATATATATTACACACACACACACACACACACACACACACACACACACACACACACACACGCCACGTACATAGTACATAGGCAGATAAAGCCAAAAGTGGAGCTCTGGTTCAAGTGATAGACTGCTAGACTTGAGCCAAAAAAGCTGAGTGGCTGAGTGAGTGACAGTGCCTTGACTTCAAGTCCCAGGATTGCCCACCTCCTCATAAAAAAGAGAAAAAGGAGAGGGGTGGAAACACAAAGAAAGAAAGAAAGAAAGAAAGAAAGAAAGAAAGAAAGAAAGAAAGGAAGGAAGGAAGGAAGGAAGGAAGGAAGGAAGGAAGGAAGGAAGGAAGGAAGGAAGGAAGGAAGGAAGGAAGGAAGGAAGGATGAAAACAAGCGTTAATGATCTGTTTTTCTTATCTGTAAAGAAATACCCCAAACATCTAGAATTGAGATTGGAGCAAAGATAAAACAACTATCTGTGCATAATTCAGTTGTCACATCCCCCCCACCCCGCTTTAACCCTGAAAACACCCATGAAGTCAGGAGCTGTGTGGGTCTCTCTGTCTGTCTGTCTGTCTGTCTGTCTGTGTCTGCCTTTTTTTTGTTTTGGGGGGGTGGTCAGGTTGTCTGGTTGCCTGCTTGCTTACTCCATAAAACTCCACCAGAGCGACTCCTCTAGAAATTCTCATTCAATGATCGAAATCAAGGGTCCTAAGGGAAGAGTCCCTACATGGAAGGGTAAAAAGTCACTAACCCTCACTTGTGTTTGGTGACAAGAAGAACTCCATACCAATCGTCTACCTTAATACATGAGGGCAGGACAGGGAAGGAATAATTTATTCAGGTGATCTAGTCAGTCACACTAATGGGTCTCTGGCTCCCTGTCCATGTCTCCCTCTGTCTGCCTCTGTGTGTGTGTGTGTGTGTGTGTGTGTGTGTGTGTGTGTGCGCGCGCGGCGCGCGTGCGTGCGTGCGTGCGTGTGTGTGTGTGTGTGTGTGTGTGTGTGTGTGTATCTCAGATCGAGTTGGACTTGTGGATCTCTCGCTCCCCCTTCCATCTCTTACTCTGTGTGTCTTTCCATCGGTCTCTGGGTCTCTGTCTCTCTCTCTCCGTCTCTGTCTCTCCTCTCTGTCTGTCTCTCCTGTGTCTCTGTCCTCTCCCCTCCCCCACCCCTTGCTTTTCTTTGTGGACTCAAGGCAGAACTGTATTTCAGGCCCAGTGGCCTCTGCTTACTCAGCTTGCCAGCCTGGAACCCGCCAGAGGCAACTTCTTCCTTGGTGTCCCCGAAGGAAGGAGGGAGCAGGAACCGGTGCCCCAAAAGAGACTCTTATCTCCAATGAATCACCCGCCTGGCCACCCGCCCGCCCGTGTCAACCCACACAGAATATGAAAGCCACACATGAGCTCAAGAACATGCAAAGACTCAGTTTAGAGGAGTCTCATGTTGAACATGGAGACTCGGTCTGTAAACAAGATGGATGCCGCTGCCATCTCTGCTGCCATTTAGACCCGAGTTTTTAGGGAAGCTGTCTACCACCCACATTCCCAGTCCACTTCCTTGAGAATGTCTCAAGGATGGATGGCTAATTTTACTAAATCATCATCTGGTTTCCCGAAGGAGAAAATGCCTCTGCACACCCCCCCCTGCAGATCCCTTCCCAAGGCCCCACGTCTGGGCGGGGGAGGGGGGAGATAAAAAAAACAACAACCAAAAAGCATGTAAATAAGCCGGGCGCTGGTGGCTCACGCCTGTAATCCTAGCTACTCAGGAGGCTGAGATCTGAGGATCGCGGTTCAATTGGTTTATATTGGTTTATATTGCAAGTGATTCTAGAGAAGACAGAGCAAAGAGAATAGCGGGGGATTGTCCCTTGCTGTTGGGTGTGGGGTCGGTGGAGAAAAAAAAGGATTAATAAGGCCACAGATTGGATTCTTAGAGTGAAAACCATGGTGAAAATGGAATGGGAAGCAAGTTTACTCACCAATCATGTAATCATTGTCCTAGTTCTCCAGACAGGTTTTAATAATCTTTTCAGTACTGGTGCTCCAGCCACTCTAGAAAGCATACATGTGAGCTTCCACTGGCGCTAGACTTTACGTACTAATTGTAGTCTTGCGCGTCTTCTCACAACCCAGCTTCTCAGTGCCATAATAACAGATAACTGGGGAGCCACTTTAAAAAAAATAGCCTCCCATGGGCTAGGAAGGCGGCTCACTGGTAGAGCTCTTGCCTTGCATGCCTGAGGCCCTGGGTTCGATTCCTCAGCACCACATAAGCAAAAAGAAAAAAGCTGGGAGTGGCGCTATGGCTCAAGTGGTACAGTGCTAGCCTTGAGTTGAAGAGCTGACGGACAGCATCCAGGACCAGAGTTCAGGTCCCATGACCGGACCCTCCCCCCCACAAAAAAAATAGCCTCCCAGGAAATACAGGACCTATTTAGTCAGCTTGCCCCGCCCACACCCAGAAGGGAAAAGAGAGGGTGAGTGTTAGCCTAGTAGGGGGGCAGAGTTCCTCAGGTAACTGAGATAACTTTTGTCTTGTAAATGTAGTCATGGCAACGACTTAGTTGCAGTGTTGCTTAGGACCTTTTAGAAGAAAATGGAATTCCAAGAAGAGAAGGACTGTTATCAGGAAATCTAGGCAAGAAGCCTCTCAGAGAACTACCTTTTGCTAAGGCCAAGGCCTATGTTAATGACTGCGTAAGATGAGAACACCGCAAGAAAGCAATCTTAAGGTAGTGTTCTATACAGAATATGTATATATATATATACAGCTTTTTTTTTGGGTCCTGTCGTGGGGCCTGAACTCTGGACCTGGATGCTGTCCCTCAGCTCTTCAGCTCAAGGCTAGTGCTCTACCCCTTGAGCCACAGCGCCACTTCCAGCTTTTTTCTTTTTGCGTATGTGGTGCTGAGGAATCAAACCCAGGGCCTCAGGCATGCAAGGCAAGCACTCTACCACTGAGCCACCTTCCCAGCCCAACAGAATATATTAATAGACTTGAAAAATACAAGAAGCCGGGCGCTGGTGGCTCACACCTGTAATCCTAGCTACTCAGGAGGCTGAGATCTGAGGATCGCGATTCAAAGCCAGCCCGGGCAGGAAAGACCGTGAGACTCCTATCTCCAATACACCACCAGAAAACCGGAAGTGGCGCTGTAGCTCAAGGGGTAGAGCGCTTGCCTTGAGCTGAAGAGCTGAGGGACAGCGCCCAGGCCCAGAGTTCAAGCCCCACGACCGACAAAAAAAAAAAAAGAAAAATACAAGAAATATCACATGGAAATGATTCATACAAAACAAAAAATTGAAATGAATTCTTTATTTCTTCTTTTCTTCCTTACCTTTTTTTTTTTTTTTTGGATGTGAGGATTGAGATCAGTGCCTGGTTGTTGATATTTACATTTTCACTATTTTATTTTTTCCCCAAGGCAGCTAATAGTATACATTTTTGGGCAACAGCTCCACATGTGGTTTCCTGGGGAA
Organism: Dipodomys spectabilis; assembly: GCF_019054845.1. Taxonomy (NCBI): domain Eukaryota; kingdom Metazoa; phylum Chordata; class Mammalia; order Rodentia; family Heteromyidae; genus Dipodomys; species Dipodomys spectabilis. The sequence continues at coordinate 931,345 of NW_024870873.1, read as the reverse complement.
TCCTTAATCTCACAGTAGACTAAAAGACTACCCTGTTAGGCCAGCTTGGAAACGACCCTTAGATTTCTCTCAGCCTTCTAAGTAGCTGTGGGTTACAGAGATGAGCCAGCAGCATAAGGCTAATGGGGCTCATTTTGTACAGGGGAAATTGTCTTTGATTTGGAACTGGAAAGCTGTTCCATGTATCTATAACAACTGTACTTTCAGGTCTGTTGAAGGTTTCCTCAGGGCTGATAGTACTGTGTGATGCAGGACCACAATGCGGGCAGAATCACATGAGGCGGCACTTTACGGTGCCAGTAAAATCAGGAAGCTCTCAGTACCCGCCAAGTGTGATGGGTATTCCTTCCTTTCCCTGCCCTCGCCCAGAACAATAGAACGACGGTGAGCAAACTTCATCTAGTGTCCACTTTCTGAAAATATCATGGTTGTGCATTCCAGTTTCCTCTCATGAAATGAATGAATCAAGGAAGGGTGGGGGTGGGGCACTGTAGGAATTGAGATTAAAAATAATCATTGCAGGCACCATGAGACCAAAGTTTGAATTATAAGATTCTAAGGTATTGTATGAGAAAGACAAGAGTTTTGGCTCAAGGAATTAGAAATAGAAAAGAAAATGCAATCTGTGACTAAATAAGAGAGAAAATGACAAAATATTGGTTTGAGTTTTGAACGTGATTGGTTAATTCTATTTTGAATGGTGAAGGCCAATACTCCATTTTAACTGCAGCTAAACTATTGTATTGTAAATCTTTTTTTTTTTTTTTGTGGGTCGTGGGACTTGAACTCTGGGCCTGGGAGCTGTCCCTCAGCTCTTCAGCTCAAGGCAAGCGCTATACCACTTGAGCCACAGCGCCACTTCCGGTTTTCTGGTGGTTTATTGGAGATAGGAGTCTCACGGTCTCTCCTGCCCGGGCTGGCTTTGAACTGTGATCCTCAGATCTCAGCATCCTGAGTAGCTAGGATTACAGGCATGAGCCACCAGCGCCAGGCTTGTAAATCTTTTTACTTATGCTTCTGTAAAAATTACAAACAGATGCTAACCCTCACAAAGGACACATTGTTAATTCCTCCAAGGGACAATCTGTCTTTATCTCTTTCTTTACTGTGTGGCTACAACTAAGCGTCTGGGCACTATCACAGAACGTTTTATTTATATACGACTAGTTTTCTACCAGTTTTGAGCCACAGCACCATTTATGGGTGTCTCCCGCCAATGGTGGCTTTGAATCATGATCCTCCGTTGCCTCTCAGCCATCTCAGTACATAGGATTATAGGCTTAAGCCATAAGCACCCAGCTCAGAGACTAATTATGTTTACAGCAAAATGTACATTTGGAACTGAGAAGCTACAGTATATAAATGACTGAGGTCGCAGCTCTACTACAGATTTACTCAGGGTGAATTAGTATTATATCATGCAAGAGTGAAAACTGGTAGATATCAGTACTGTCCTGCGTGCTTCAGTCAGGCAGAACACGGTGCAACCAAGGTATGGTACCAGGATAATCACTGATATGCCAGAATCCAGCCATCACCAACGTTCTTCTCCCTCTCTAGGCAATGTTATGGTGAGCACTCGCCACCTACTGTCCATTTTCTGCAACTACCCAGGTTAGGAATTCCAGTTGTCTGACAAGAAATAAGCCAGAGAATTCTTGTGGGTCCAAAGGTGGGGTAAAAGGCAGGGCACTGTAGGAATGCAACAGAGTTCCACAGAGGTGGAACCACAGAACTCAGTCCAAGATTTGATTTGTCTTCTGGGCTGCCTGACACTCTCCACAGATTATTCAAAGCAGTGGTATTGGTAGCAGAGCTAGGTAGCAAGGCCAGGAAAATAAGCAGTTCCCTCTCCCCCTTAGCCAACCTCCCCTCCCACTTCACAGAGAATAAGAAATGGAGGAAATAAAGGGAAAGAGGGGGCAATATAGGTTATAGATTGAGGTATGAAAAGCCACTTCAGTTACCTGATAACTGACATTTAATATGCCTAAATAATCGCAATGATCTTCACATAGTGATGACATATGATTTCAAATTAATTTATTGTCATATGATTTCATGAAATTTTATCTCTTGAGAGTACAGATGGAGAGAATAGGTAAGGATAAGGAAAATCTCTCTAACCTTATCTCTTCTTGCATAAACATTTAACATGTTCTGGGAAGGAATTACTAGAAAATACAATACATTTCCAACAGAGAAAGAATTACACTGTAAGTTGAAGATACGGCATCGTTGAATGCACAGCATTAGTAATGCATGCATGATGCCTAGGTTTGAGATAAAGACATACTAATGAAATGTTAAACATACTCACAAACTGTATACACCTAATAATAGCATATCAAAATATATACAACAAATACTGCCACAGACATGGTTTGGGGATTGATGAGGAAGGAGAGAAATAAATAGAACAAATAAGGGCTGGGAAGATGGCTCAGTGGTAGAGCGCTTGCCTTGCATGCCTGAGGCCCTGGGTTCGATTCCTCAGCACCACATAAGCAAAATGAAAAAAGACGGAAGTGGCGCTGTGGCTAAAGTGTTAGAGCACTAGCCTTGAGCTGAAGAGCTAAGGGACAGCGCCCAGGCCCAGAGTTCAGGCCCCACAACCGGCCCCCACCCCCCAAAAAGAGACAAAAAGTCAACCCGCCATTACATCACACCTGATCAACAATAGTACATAAGGCTGAGTAAGGCTGACTCAAAATCCCTCTTAACTTCAAATCACATGACTTTTCTTCACTCATTGCCTTTGCAATAAAACACAGGCCAGAGGATCCATGCTAGTGCAGACTCTGTCATCAGGTCACAAGAAGACAGACAGGTAGAGAAATCTGAATCCCACCTTGCTTTTGTCTCATTCCTTTTCACTGTGAAAAGGCCTTATATGCCTTCTCCTGGCTCTAGCTACAGTCCTTTTCTCCCTCTCATGACCGACTGCAAGAGCACACTGAAAAGGCTGTGGGTCTTTCCTCAACATGAACTCCTCAACAGGACCATTAATTGACCCCTACTAAGCATGCTGTGATTTTCAAAATCAATGACTACTTAGATAAATTTAAAGTGCCAATAAGATAGTAAAGAATTTCTAAATATAGTGATACAATACTTAGTAGTTCATGACTTATGACAAAGCACACCAAAATCTGTTTTTGTTTAATTGACATGCTTGTGTTTGGCTTTGCCACTCATGCTTTAGGTTGACCTTGAAGTATGGGATGCCTACAATTATAATTGTTTTTAAGGTGGAGGTATAGCTCATCAGTAGAGAATCTAACTAAGTTTCTGTTAGCAAAATGAGTCCCTTCCCATAGCTTTAGTCCATTCCCTCCCTTCTTCACAGTTTAACATGCTCCCTTCCTAAGCAACACTAGGCCCACGTAGTAAAGGCAGTACATAATCAACTTCCAACCCCCTTTACCTTGGGATGGCACTTCTCTGGGACCGATACCACCATATAAGGCAACAAGAACCCCTTAGGGTGACCTTCAGGTTTGGGCAGTTGCAGGACCCTTATCTACTAAGTGGATAGGAGGCATAAATCCTAGTCTGACATGATGAAGCCCCTGGCCCACATGTGGACACCAGGGTCTCCACCTCCTAGCACCTTCTAGCACCTCCTATACCTCCTAGGTTATATAGGTCACCCCAAAAAAATAACCGGTGCTTCTTCTCATTCCTCCCTTGGGAGAAGGAGTCTTGCAGGCACTCTTTCCGCACCAATAAACCTTTCTTTGTTCTCTGTACCTTGCTGTCTGCATGGTTATCTGGCAAAGTATACTTAATATTAATTTTGCCATCAGTTCCTTTCCAAACACTGGAAAACCAAAAAACCAGACATCTATTTCTATATATGTGTACATATATATGAAGGCATGAAAAGGTCAACAAGCGTATTATCAATCGTTACTTCATTTACAAAGAAATGAAAGCACAGCACAAATACATCCACGAATCTCTCTTTTAAAAACAGCTTTGATGTTCTACATAATCCATGCAGATTTATGAAAAATACATATTTTAACATGTACCCTTTCATGTTCCTGTCCACAAACGAATCTATTTGTCAGCGTGAAGAATGACAACATGTACTATCTGACCGGGCACTAGGCAACCTAATTTTTATTTCCTATATATCCCAAACTTAAATCTACCAGGAAGTTATATTGCACCACCACCACCACCACCACCACCACAAAAGCTTAGATTTTCTCTGAAACACAGAATCACATTAAAAATTACCTTACAATTTTTCCAAACTTCAGTAGGTGGTATAAATGCTGCATGAATAACAAGCTGGCTATACATAAACTGAGGCCCTGGTGGGGCTTTTGTGCATTTCCTTCCACACTAGTTCCTGAAGCCTAGGGATTCCATTCAATGGTAATGCCCGCGGGTTCTGGTCTCCATGGTGATTGGGCCCTGCATTCCCTTACATCTGGGTCTGCATTCCCGGTGAGGCAATCTGTGCGACCAAGCCTCATCTACTGACCCAAGGAGAAGCCGTTTCGCTGAAAAGCCTCGGCTCCCGCAGGTTGCATGGACCTGTAGTGAATAAAGCCTCACGCCATCGTGCTCTCGCTTGCACACTGGCGGCACGGGGGTGCGGAGCCCGGCCTGGTGCTCGAGGGGAAGGGTGGCCTCCGGGCTCGGGGTAGCGGGGTCGTGAACATGGCTGGCTCATGTCTGGGCATGGATCATGGTCTAAACTTGTGGTAGAGAATCAAGCGCTGAGCAGCAGGCACAACTCTGGCCAAGGCCTTGGCGGCACCGTCCCAGGAGCTGGATCCGGTGAGTCCACCACGCCATGCCTTATGGAAACACCTGGTGGGAGGTGGCGGATCCTCCACTGCCCCGTAAGCCCCACTGCACATGCGCAGCCCTGCCCCGCCCCCCCCAGCATTGCCGGAGGTCAGGGTCCGGATTCCGTCCCCTAGTCAGGGTTGTCATTGGCGGGTGCGGGGTGTGGTCGACAGGACCCGCAGGGGGAGCCGCCGGGCAGAGAACTGGGTCCTTCCGGGGCTCCGGGTGGACCAGCGCCGGGGGCGTTCATAGGTCAAGGGCACCAGGGTTCAGACCGCAGCACCTAGCAGCAGAGCGGGACAGCGAACAGTATCAGGAGATGGAATGGCCCCCAAGTGTGCTGGGCACCCGCACGTCGTCAAGCCGCCCTCGTTGAGGGAAAGGCAGGGAGAGGCAGAGCGGCTTGGGGACAATCTTTCAAGAAGTAACGGATTCGGTATCTCATTAACCGTTATGGGAAAAGCTGCATAGATGAAATCGGAGGCAGGGGCTGGGCCACCGCACCTGCACCGCACAGCGGTGCACGCAGCTTCTACGTCCCTCCTGGCCACCTCCTTCCCCTGCACCCTCCTTCTCTCCTTTGCCCTTTTATTAAGGGATGATGAGGATGAGTCTTAGTGGAGAAGGACTGTCCTGAGAGCAGCCCAGGTCTCCAGGGCCAGGCCACTCCACGGGCTGGAGCTGAAACTACTGTGGTGCACAGAGCCTGGGTGCAGTGAGCGCTGCTTCCCGCCAGAGGGCTCGCTCAGCGCGTGGACATCATGGGGCCCAGGGTGTAGTGAGCGCCGCTTCCCGCTAGAGGGTGCACTGGGAGCGTGCACATGCTAGGTTCTGTCAGACTCCCCTCTCAGATAATGATTAGCAGAGTCCCAATTAGGCTTGCTTCAAATAAAACCTAAAATGAAATAAGTTCCATGCATGTATTATAATGATAGGACTTGAAAAACAATTAGTATTGACCTGTTTTCTGTATGTTAAAGGCTGCTTGGATAGGTGAGGTGAACTAATGTAGGAAAAGTCAGGGTGATAGGGTTAGAATGGGGTAAAGAGAAAAATGAAAAGTAGTGGAAGTAATTTTCATGATAGCGAGTAAATATGAACAGACATTCCATGCTAATAAGTAGGTGATGGATGGTTGAATTAATTCAGATCATTCATGTGACTTTAGGAATATCAAGGTATAGAGATGAATATAGTTCTGGGGGGAATAATTTTCAGCATTATCAGAGATTAAGGCTTTGCAGGTAATGAGTGTAGTTATTTTACACTGCAGGAATAATACCAAACCCACAGCAGCTTCACAGGCTATCAATGTGAGAATATTATTAGGCAATGTAAGACACGGAGTAAAATGTGTGTTCAAGATTATTACGGTGAGCCAGGAGCCGGTGGCTCATGCCTGTAATCCTAGCTACTCAGGAGACCGAGATCTGAGGATCATTGTTCAAACCATCCCTGGCAGGAAAGTCCGTGAGACTCTTGATCTCCAATAAACCACTAGAAAACCAGAAGTGGTGCTGTGGCTCAAGCAGTAGAGTGCTCACCTTGAGCTGAAGAGCACAAGGACAGTGCCTAAGCACAGAGTTCAAGCCCAGGACCAAAAAAAATAAGATTTTTAAAGTAGGCTATCATAAATAATGATGATATTATACTGTCAAAGCAGAGAGGAAGAATGTGAGACCGGAAACATCAGAGCTCAACATGCAGAGTAGCTACCATTACAGGCATGAAACACCAATGCCCAGCTTAATAAGGAATTTGTTATAGAAATACTTAAGTAATTGTACAAAGAATTTCAATTAAACATATCAGTTTGTGAGTGCAATGTGTCATTACACTTACAATTAGTATTTTATGAAGTTGATGTACAAAGGGTTTTAATTTCCATACTTTAGATCATGAGTGCCAAAGGCATTTTTTAGGAGTTAGAATACCTCATGCTCTGCTATTGTAATTATGCAATCAAAGGTGTGCACATGTGCATCCTGCCTGGGAACACTACAGTTTCTAGCTTCTGGGCAGCAGGACAGGGAGTTCATTTCTTCTTTACTTATTTGGTAGAATCTGGCTTTTTGTATAATTCCCTATATTCTCTATGTTTTATTTACTGATCATAGTGATGAAACTCAGGGCTGGGCACTGTCCCTGAGCAATTTGGTTCAAGGATAGTGCTCTGCCACTTGAGTCATAACATCACTTTCTGCATTTTGGTGATTAATTGGAGGTAACAGCCTCATGGACTTTCCTGGGCTGAGTTTGAACCATGGTGCTCAGATCTCAGCAGCTAGCATTACAGAACCATGGGCATAAAACTTTTGTTAGAGGTTAGTCCTTAGTGTCTTAGTCAAGATTTTAGCTGATAAATTAAAAAAAAAAAAGATTTTAGCTGAGATGGAGTCAGAGGAGAAGTAGCAAATTCATCCTGACTGTCTGCTTTCCGAAAAACAACTTATTGCATTTAATTTTTCTATAAACTCTGCTCTGTTTCTAAGGAAGCTGAAAACTTTTTATTTTTTACTTAATAAGCTGTGTTCCTGAGCTCTTTTTGTTGAGGAGTACCATTCTGCCATTGGATCCATAGCTCCACTTCTGGAGCTATTTTGGAAATTAAAAAATAAATTAAACTCGGTGGGGAAGGTGGCTCAGTGGTAAGTGCTTGACTTGCATGCATGAGGCCCTAGATTCGATTCCTCAGCACAAACCACATAAGCAGAAAAAGCTGAAAGTGGCACTCATCATTTGATATTGGATGAGTTGGTGTCTCACAAACTTTTTGCCCAGGATGGCTTCAAACCACAAATCTACTTCCTAGGTTTACAGGTGTGACCCACTACATCATGGTTCTGGTTACTATCAATTGTCAACTAGAAAAGGCTAAGAAATGCATTAGAGGTTACTAATGCACAACTCTTGGTGTATAATAGAGGCTATTTCATGAGAGCAATTATGTGCACTTTGCACATAATGTTAACTTGTAACACCCTGGAAAAAGCATTTGTAGACAAACATTTAAAAATACATGTAGGTGGCATCTGTAGGAGCCAGATTTAAACAAGATGACAGGCTCCATGGAATGAAAATCGGTGTGCCTAGAAGTGGACTTTAAAAACAATTTCCTTTGAAATATCTTTTCTTTTCCTGCTTGATAAGCATCCTGATACACTATTATAGCAGCAGAAGTGGATAAGAGCAAAGAGAACTATCTTGAAGCATTTACTTCCAATCTAAAGTGGACCTTCCTTTGACATCTGATGACAGGACAATAGTAGGCTTCCACAATTCTGGGTCACTCAATAGGAATACATTAAAGCCATCCCTCAATCAGATCCTGTGCTTAGTAATGAGGAAACATGCCATGACAATCATGCACTCCATTCACCAATTGAGAAAATGAAATCTGGTGTATTCACTAATAGAGTGTGTACTATAATAAAATTTTATAAACTGCAACAAATAAAAAATAAATTTATAAATTAAACTGAACAAAAAACACCCTAGAAAGTAGTGTTTTTAAGATGAATTTGAGAGCTTGGCAGCAGTGGCACATGCTTGTAATCCCACCTTATCATATTACTGGGAGCTGGATCAAAGCCTACTAAGGCAGAAAAGTGTTGTCCCCATCTCCAAGACAAAAAACAGAGTCCATGTGTCCTGGATGAAATCCCCAAATGCTGCTCCTCAGAGGGTGATGTGTGATGCTGTGAGGATGAAATCTAACCTGTAGTGGAGCCCTCAGGGTATTGGTCCTGTCAGGAATATGAAATGCCTGGTAAGGAGAATGCGTGGGGCTGGGAAGGTGGCTCAGTGGTACAGTGCTTGCTTTGCATGCATGAGGCCCTGGGTTTGATTTCTCAGTACTACTTAAGCAGAAAAAGCCAGAAATGAAGCTGTGGCTCAAGTGTTAGAGTGCTAGCCTTGAGCTGAAGAGCTGAGGACAGTGCCCAGGCCCAGAGTTCAGGCCCCACGACTGACCAAAAAAAAAAAAAAAAAAAAAAAGGGAAATGTCCTTTGGCCTGCAAGTAAAAATACCATAAGGTAAGAATTTTCCTTTCTGATTGAGTGGAAATCTATAATCTGTGCCATTTTACCTCTAGTGTACATGAGTTGTTTTTCACTTCATAGTGATTCATGCCTAAGAGTTCTCTTAGAATCTCAGAAGAAAATTTAGTCCTAAAATTTTGAAGAGTTTTAGATTGTTTACAGCCATGGGGAATTCTGGGAAATGGATGGACAAAAGCCTACAAGAGCAAAGGTGGAATCTTAGGGTTATGAAGAACTATTTGGGTTCCAAGTTAATAAAGGTGGACTTGTGATGGATATGTTGAGTATTAGCATGAGTGGATTAAGAAGTAGCTAGAAGATTAGGAAAACACTCCTTGGGTTATGTTGTGTTATTGCAAGGAGGATTAATAGTATGAATAGATCTTCACTCAATGTAGATGAACATTACCATCCCATTCTGGGAGCCTGAGAGAATAACTATCCTAAAAGGAGAATGCCAGGTACAGCGGTATGATTTCATTCTCATTCTCTCCTCCATCTACTTCCAAGGAATCACTCAGTATGTGAGAAGCTTTTCTCTTAGAAAAACTTACGTGTACTGAAAAATCATGACATTATAGGCAAAATAAGCCTGTCCTGCTTTCCGTTGTTTGTATCAGATCTTCTGTCACAACAATGGGAACTCATTAAGACACTGCCACTCTGCCATTTACTGGGAACCCTTTCTCCATGAGAAGAACCTTGGCCATGAATAGACTTGCTCTGGTCAGTTGACAGTATGTCACTGAGGCTCGTAGCCACACCAATGTTTCCCATCATTTCACCAAGCCTAAGTGGCAAGTTGTAGGGTTGAAACAGAATTGATGTTCCCCATAGCCTGGCCTATTACAGCTGCATCAAGCTGCCAGTGTTACTCGGGTCAGTGCTATGAGCCTGATGGCTGACTAGATGTGTTGCTCAGTAAGGATATCTTAGTATCCCCCATATTAGCTGGGCGCTGGTGGCTCACGCCTGTAATCCTAGCTACTCAGGAGGCTGAGATCTGAGGATCGCGGTTCAAAGCCAGCCCGGGCAGGAGAGACCGTGAGACTCCTATCTCCAAGAAAAACCACCAGAAAACCAGAAGTGGCGCTGTAGCTCAAGTGGTAGAGCGCTCGCCTTGAGTTGAAGAGCTGAGGGACAGCGCCCAGGCCCAGAGTTCAAGACCCATGACCGACAAAAAAAAAAAAGAATCCCCCATCTTGCTCCCACGTCTCACTTCTGGTCCACATGCATACTCCTTCCAGTCATTCACACTGCATATGTGCTTCTTTGTTTGAAAGCCTTTACTATTAGTTTGGGTCCAGAACTCCGGTGTACATGACAGGTCATAGTTAAGACAAGGGCTGTCCAAGATGAATAAGTACCATGCTTGGGCCCCTCGCAGAATCTGCCTGATTCAGACTCCAGTGGCCAGCCTTCACCATGCCCTATGTAGTGCTACAGTGGCACAGCTACAGACCTCAGGCTCTCTGAACACACCCAAGGGACAGACCATTCTTGCTGCTCTAATGCCTCCCAACCCACCCAGCATTCTTGCTGAGCTGCTCCATGGCCCCAAACCTGCCAACAATGTGCTTCTCTAGTATGATCTTGTCATAGCTGCAGGTCACACAGTGTCACCTCCAGCTATTTCTAAGTAGTTTATTGGAGATAACAGTCTCCTGGACTTTGAGCTTCTTTTAGCTATCATTCTACAATTCCCTTTTCTCATCTTATTATATCTTTCTTGAGTATCCAGTATGCTTATCATGTACTGTGCCTACACTTGAGCTGTTGTCATGACTAACAAAGCCAGGTTCACAAGTCTCCAGTGCATCAGGACTAGATTAGCTGGGAAAGCAAAGTGTTCAGAAATCCAAGGTTAGCTTGATTTCTTCATGGCATGAGAAAACTAGAAATCTGCTGTCTTTCACATAGAATTAAGTTTGTTTAGTCATTAACTTGCAATTTTTTTGTCTATTACCACATTTTATATTCTTGGATTTGGAAATCAGGAAGCAATCTAGCACTGAAGGCATCCCTCCAGTCCCATTGGTTAATGTTATATATTTTTCAGATAAGAGAGGATCCCACATACTTTCCCCAAGTCCTGCTTGACACTTAGAGCTTCCCAATCCTTGTGTCTCACTGTGCCTTACATGGACTAAACAAATTTAAATAGGACATCTCTATACTTCATAAAGAATACTTACTAGAGCTTAACGTTAATTGAGACTTTGTTTTTGAAGCACCTTCTTAAACTTTATATTATTTCATTTTAATATATTTTATTTAAAATTTTTCATTATACAGTTGATATAGAGAGGGATTACAGTTACATAAGTTAAGCATACATTTCTTTTTGGACAATGTCATCCTTTGCCCTACTCCCAATTTTCCCTTCCAATCCCCACCCGCAAGTTGAATAGTGCATCTTCAGCATAGTGTCTATTGAGTACCATTGCTACATTTGTTCACCCATTGTCTTATTTCATTCTTATGCCAATACCAAATTCTGTCATTCCTGGTTATTAAGTGAAGGAACTGAAGTTCAAAGTTAAGAAACTCAAGATCACATTGCTAAAAAAGCTAGAGTTTAAAATTGAATAGATTTAGCTGTGCATGATGGTGTGACTGTTATCTCAGCTGCTAGAAGCAGAGGCAGGATATTGTCAGCACGTTGCCAGTCTAGGCTGCATAGTAACACTGTCGCAAAACATCAAAACCAAATGAAAAAAAAAAACAAGGATCTACCAATGCTAGAGATTATGTGAAGATTTACAGCATTAGTCTTTAAGGAAGGAGACTTAGAACACAGAAATGTAGTTAAACTTGGCTTGGATAGTGGTATCCTGATCATGGTATCAGGCTGCTGTTCTTCTTCTTCTTCTTCTTCTTCTTCTTCTTCTTTTTTTTGGTTGTCCTTAACTCTGGGCCTGAGCACTCTCCCTCAGCTCTTCACCAAAAGGTAAGCACCTTACCACTTGAGCCACAGCACCACTTCCAGCTTTTTTCTGTTTATGTGGTGCTGAGGAATTGAACCCAGGGCCTCATGCATGCAAGGCAAGCACTCTACCACTGAGCCAATTTCTCAGCCCAGGCTGGTATTCTTTAGCAGATACTTTATGAAACCCTGTATAAAGGTCATCAAGTAGGATTTCAGTGATGATGGAACTTTAGTCTATATTTCTATTGTCTATATGTGTATAACTGGTACTTATATCTGTGTATTAAACATGTGAAATATGGTTTAGGATAACTGAAGGCTGACTTTAAATTGTATATACTTTTACTTAAATTGCAATATGATGGAACACTCTATTATTTCTTGTCGATTGTTCAATTTTAATGCAAGCCAAAGCTGGTACTGTGATTTTACTTTCAACTACTTCATGGGGGAGGCAAAAATAAAACAGGATTTCAGGTGTCAATAACAGCTTGACAGGTGTCAATAACAGCTTGAGTGTCTCTTAATGTGCCAATCCCTATTGAAGACAGATATTTACTTTGTAAATTCTTCAATTATTCAGCAAGAATCTAGGAAATCACGTTAGAAGTCTAGGGAAAACAAAGGCAGTGCGACTAAGGCCTTGTTAAAATCAGTAGCCACTCTGGAGGGACAGCAACTGTCTTGGGAAAGTGTTATCTGTCGCACTACCTAAGGCTATAGCACTGGGATGCTGTGGCACAAAAGCCATGTTCACATGAACTGTCTAATGCTGTTCAATCTTACTTTATCTGCTGCAATCCTTTTCATATGAAATTTATTACAAAAATGAGGAGCTCTATAATTTGCAGCAAGTGTGGGGATAGAACCATGGCCTTATTTCCTGAAGTAAGTTGCTGTTGGTGGCTCTGGAGGTGCCTCTGTGATGCCAGGATGGCATGCATAGAATACAGGTGGAACCTAGATAATTCTCAAGGGTCAGCTGCAGATGAGTTGCTAGGCTTCTGAAGGAAGGAAATATTTGGAGGTGAGGTGTGATGCCGCCATGACAGCATCTCTAATTAAGTACTTTGAAATACATTTCAAAAGAGCACAAGGCCCTGAGTTAAAGCCCCACAACTGATAAAAAAATTCACTGATTTTTCTGCCCAGGGTGGCTTTAAACCATGATCCTCTTATCTCAAGCTCCTCAGTTGCTAGGATTACAGGCAGGAGAAACCAGCATCAGTTTGCCTTTCCTTTTCATATTATGCTATAAAAATTTGTATCATCGTTTTATTATTGTATCATTATTGAGCTATATTTTTAGTGCAATTGTTTGCATTTACCTCCTCCTCTTCACTTTTCTCTCCCCTCCTCTCATCCTTCCACTTCTCCTTCACTTGTACTTTACTTGTACCATTTTAAGCTTGAACTCATTACTGAAGCTTTATTGCTCAACGCTAGCAATATACCACTTGAGCCACTGCTCTGCTTTTGCTGGTTAATAGACAATAACAGTTTCACAGACTTTCCTGCCAGGGCTGGCTTTGAACAACCATCCTCAGATCTCAGCTTTCTAAGCAACTATGTTTATGGCAGCATTATTTACCAGAGTCAAGATATGGAACCAACCCAGATGCTCAGTAGATGAATGGATTGGAAAAATGTGCTCTGTGTGTGTGTGTGTGTGTGTGTGTGTGTGTGTGTGTGTGTGTGTGTGTGTGTGTGTATCATGGAATTCTATGCCTCCATCAGAAAGAATGGAATCTCACCACTTATTAGGAAATGGAAAGACTTGGAAAAAAATTATATTCAGTGAAGTAAGCCAGGCCAAGAGAAACATAGGTCCCATGGTTTCTGCTTCTCTTTTGCTGCTAACATGCTGGAGTTTAGAATTGTTTGTTTCTCAGTGCTAATAAGAGAAAGGGAGCCAAGCACAGGAGGCTCATGCCTGCAATTCTAACTACTTAGGAAGCCGAGATCTGAGGATTGTGGTTCAAAGCCAGCCCAGGCAGGAAAGTCCCTAAAACTCTTTTCTTCAATTGACTAAATGAAAAGCAGAAGTGGGGTTGAGGCTTAAAGCAGCAAAGTGCTAGCCTTGAACTTAAGAGCTCAGGGATGGTGTCCAGTCCCCAAGTTCATGCCCCACGAACATCCAAAATAGAGAAAAATGAAACTGAAAGAGGAGAGAGAGGAGAGAGAGGGGGAGGGAGGGGTTGAGAGAGGGTTGGAGAGAGGAGGGAAAGGGAGGGAGGGAGGGAAGGAGGGATGGAGAGGTACTTGGTTTTCTGAGTCAGAGCACCATGTCCAGTTTTCTAGTGGTTTACTGGAGATAAGAGTCTCCTGGACTTTCCTGCCTAGGCTGGCTTTGAACCATGATCCTCAGATCTCAGCCTCCTGAGTAGCTAGGATTACAGGCATGAGCCACTGGTGCCTGGATGCTTGTAATATATGATTTGGCCATATTGAGTCCCCAGGGTTTTCACCTTCCCTATCTTTCCCTTTGTCATCTTCATCTTCTCTTTATTTAAAAAATTTATTTCCTTTGGATTCTAGTTGGGTAACAGGCATTTTTTTTCTGCATCTCATTATTTCTCTTACTATGAAAGTATGAAGATTTTTAAAAAATAGCCTTTTTAGCTGTGTTCCTGTGGCTCATACTTGTAACACTAGCTGCTCAGGAGGCTGACGTCTGAGAATCAGTTTGAATCTATCTCTGGGCAGATAAATCCAAGAACCTAATCTCCACTTAACTAGCAAAAAGATAGAGGTGAGTTGTGACTACAATGGTAGAGTGCCAGACTCGAGTTAAAAATCTAAGGGGCAGTACTCAACTCTAGTACTGTAACAAACATAAAGGCAAACAAATTCCTTTTTAATAAAGAGGCATCCACAGTAAGCACAAAAACAGAACATCAGAATCTGCTGTGACAATCTCCTGTGGGAAAATGATACACAGAGAGGAAGCACCAGATGCTGACAGATGGCCATAGCTTCGCCTCTCTCTGTACCTGCAGATCCTGAAAATCAATGTGTGATCAGCATCCCCGTGGTGGCACAGAGCATCCCATGCTGGTGCTGAGTACACTTGCTGCTCTTGAGCAACCATCAGGGAGGTTAATGTCTGAGGTCACACTTGGGTCCCCTGTGTCTCATACAGTAGTATAAAGCTATGTCCTATCTTCTCAGACTGTCCATCTGCAGAAACAGTGTGCTCCTTGAATTGTCTCTGGAGATGGTGAATTGACCTTTCACAGAGTCAACATAGTTTTTGTCACTGCTATCACCACTAATCTATAAGAGCCACTCAGACCTCTTTCCTGGACGCTGGTAGAGCCAGTTCATGTAGTAACTACTGAAGCCAAATCCAGAGGCTGCACAGGAGAGTCTCAGGGACCACTCAGGCCAAACCAAGCCTCCTCCAGATCCCACCAGCTGCACTTCACACTGTACACTTGCAAACACAGAGCATCCTGGCCAGGAAATTTCACAAAGACCTACTGTCTCCTCACTCACACCCAGTTGTATATTTAGTATCTCTTAGTTTTCATAAATTACCTTGTAATGCTGCCATAAGGAAAGTCCATCTTAACACAAACCCCATAGACATTTCTCAGATTACAGTCCTGAACACTAAATGGAGTTTTTATCAGCAGAAGGAGCTGATACTTTTTTTATTGTAAAAATACTGTACAGAGGGGCTACAATTACATGGGCAAGATAATGAGTACATTTTTTATCAAGCATTGTAGCCTCCTCCTTTGTTTCCCCTTCCCATCCCTTCCCATCCTTCCCCTGCTCCACACCCAATCCTCCCTGCCCCCCTCCCCCACCACCAAAGTTGTAAAGTTCGTTTTCAACATAATGACTTGTACATCTCATTGTTGCAATGGGTCCATCTGTCTCCCTACTTAAATGATTTGTTTTTCCCCTTCCCCTTCACAAAATATACCGACATCAAATACAGTGAAAGCAGGGGTTATACTGTGGGGGAGGGACATACATAGCAACAAAGAAATAATCTTATAAATGTGTTAGAAACAATCGCATGAAAGAAAAAAAAAATCTGAATACATATCTTAGGGTTCATTTCCCTAACATCACCTTATCTGACCTTTTCTGCTTGGCTCAGACATATAATAGATATTGCAAATAAGGGAAACCATGGGACCTATGTTTCTTTGGGCCTGGCTTACTTCACTTAATATAATTTTTTCCAAGTCTTTCCATTTCCTAACAAATGGGGCAATGTCATTCTGTCTGATGGAGGCATAGAATTCCATTGTGTATATATACCACATTTTCTTGATCCATTCATCTACTGAGGGGCATCTGGGTTGGTTCCATATCTTAGCTATAGTAAATAATGCTGCAATAAACATAGTCGTGCTGGTAGCTTTACTGTGGTCTTGTTTGTAAACATTTGGATAAATGCCCAGAAGTGGAATTGCTGGGTCATAGACGAGCTCTATGTGGAACCTTTTTTCTTTTTTGGGTCCGGTGGTGGATCCTGAACTCTGGGCCTGGGCGCTGTCCCTCAGCTCTTCAGCTCAAGGCTAGCACTCTACTGCTTGAGCCACAGCACCACTTTCGGCTTTTTTCTTTTTGGGTATGTGGTTCTGAGGAATCGAACCCAGGGGCTCATGCATGCAAGGCAAGCGCTATATCACTGAGCCACCTTCCCAGCCCTATGTGGAGTCTTTTGAAGAACCTCCATACGGCTTTCCAAAGTGGTTGAACAAATTTACACTTCCACCAACAATGCAGTAAGGTTCCCTTCTGTCCACATCCCCTCCAGCAGCTGTTGTTATTAGAGTTCTTGATTTTAGCCATTCTAACTGGAGTGAGGTGGTATCTCAATGTTGTTTTGATTTGCATTTCTTTTATGGCTAGGGAGGTTGAGCATTTCTTCATGTGTCTATTGGCTATCCTTCTTTCCTCTTCAGAGAAGTTTCTCTTTAATTCTTCAACCCACTTATTTATTGGACAGTTGTTTCATTGAAGATTTGTTGTTGGGGGATTTAATTTTTTGAGTTCAAGGTATATTTTAGATATGAGACCCTTGTCCGTTGTATGGCTAGTGAAGATCTTCTCCCAATCTGTGGGCTTTCTATTGATCTTACTAGCTATGTACTTTGCCATGCAGAAGCTCCGCAATTTCATGCAATCCCATTTGTCCAACCTTTCTTTGATTTGTTGTGTTTCTGGGTCTCTATTAAGAAAATTTCAGCCTGTGCCAAGGAGACCTAGGGTTTCTCCTATCCATCCTGTAATGTTTTCAGAGTGTCTGCTTTGACTCTGAGGTCTTTGATCCATTTGGAGTTGATTCTGGTGCAGGGTGATATATAAGGATCTAGCTTTAGTTTTCTACAAGTAGTTAACCAATTTTGCCAGCACCATTTACTGAAGAGGCTGTCTTTCTACCATTCTATTTTTTTTAGAGGGAGCTGATATTTGCATGTCCTTCTGCTATAGAATAAGCTCTGTAGTGCAAGTCTCTCTGCCCTGCTCCCTGTTTTCGGGCCTCTGTGCAGGGAGGCAAGGATGGCCCACGTCCTCTCCCCACTTTGGCCTGCTGTGCTGGCAAGTGAGGGCTGCCTGTGCCCAGCTCCAAGTCCCTGTGTCAGCAGGAAAGGTGGCCTGCGCCTCTCCCTCCCTGCTCAGGGCCACTGTGCCAGAAAGTGGGGGCAGTCTGCTCCCTGCTTCAGCTCTCCGAGGCACTGTGGTGGTAGGAGAGGGTGGCAGAGGCCTGTGAGGACTGCAGTGCCTTATCGGACCAAGACACTATGGAGAGATAAAGCCAGCACTCCCCCACGGAGAAGGACTTGCAGTTCCGGGACCTGAGGCATCTCCAACTCTCTGTGGCGCCAGGCCTCCCCGAAAACAACCTGACCTATGGGAGACTATTCCATTCAGGTTTATCCACACAAACCCGATATCACCCCTGCATCCCAGTAGCAGCCTCTCTTAGGGGTGGGGCTTCTAAAGGACATGGGGAAAGGAGGCCAGGCGCTGGACAACGTGGGTAGGGGCTGCCAAGGTAGGTGGCCAGGGAGAACTTAGAGAGGTCTACATGAAGCAGGATAACTTATGGAAACTGAGGCCTTTTGTTGACAACTCTGAAATATGGCACCTAAAATCTTAGAAATGCTATCTTTGCTTCAAAGAGAGGCAACTGAATGCATTCTTTCCTGAGGGATGAATTTCTCACCCAAGAATTCACAACTGCCTGACAGGATGCCCCAAAATGCAGACAGCAGGGTGTCTCCTTGTTTCAAGGATAAAAGGATCTGCTTTATGGCAGGATGCATTCTTTCCTGGAAACTCAGAGTACAGCACCAGGTGTAGTAAAAGCAAAGACAAAGCACCCAGCTTTGCATAACTCAAAGCCAGACCCCCTGCCTTTCCCTTATAAATACTCAACAGCTCAAGGACCTGTGTGTCTTTCTAAGTGTCTCCTTGTGTGTGTGTCTCTGTGCTTTGTATCCCTATGAGACCACCCACACTTTGCTAGAGTGTGCCCCTACCCTTCTGTTTGCTTTTTTGTCTGTCTGTTTCCTTGTTGTTTACTTAACAAAGCTCTGCCAAGTTTTTTGACTTGTCCAGAAGTTCTGTGATCAAAGTCAAGAGCCCTAAGTGAAGAGTTACTATATTTAAAGGGGAGCTTCACTAAACCTTACCTCTGTCTGGTGACATACACAGGAGTGAATTTCCCAGATGGCATCCTGTGCTGACAGAAAATTACAGGGGTTCAGGTGTGGACATACATGAAAAGAAATGGAAGCAGAGTGTGCGAGAACCTGTGTAGGAGGGGAGAGAGAGAAACTGAGGAGACTCTCCCACCGATGTAAGGAAATTTGTCAGAGTTGGTGAGATGTTAGTTTTGTGCCTCTGGAATGAGGGGTACCTGTGGCTAGGACTCAGTCTTCTCAGGCATACCGAATCCAATCGTTTGTAGAGACTAGAGAGTCACCTGCCTCTTGTGCTAGGACCCCTAAGTGCTTGTCCCTAGGAACTGGTGAGGAAGCGAAAGAAGTTTGGATAGTTGGGAAGGCCTAGGGATGAAGCTCATAGAAGCATGGCTTTCAAGGCCTTAAGAGGACATGTAAGGGCTATAATCTTCTGAAGAGGTTCCTAAAGATCCCCTCATGAAACTGTTTTGCTAGGATTGAGTAATTAGCAACCCAAATTATCAAATACCCAGTCATGGCCAAGAATAAGAGAAGATGCTTCTTAATGTAAACAAAAGGAAGGCCTTATATAGCATACTTTAAATTGGCAGGAATTTTGCAGGAAGAGTGAGAGAGAAGTAAACCAAGGTAGGTGACTGAAGGAGATATTTGTTCCATCTATGACTATGGCATCTATGACTGTGAAACTAGTCCTGAAGCCATGCATGTGCATCTTCAACCCAACAGATTTGGGACTTGGAAGGCATGTGTGTGTATGTGTGTGTGTGTGTGTGTGTGTGTGTGTGTGTGTGTGTGTGTGTAGTGTAGTGTTTTTGCAAGGAAGGGAATCATAATAACCAGGCTGAGATGAGCATCTAACACAGGAACCTGACACATTAGGTACCCCTAGAAGTGCTCATAAGGAGGGAAAGCTGTGTGCAACAAAGCTATTTTCATTTCAGGATAAGCTGAGAAAAGGTAGCTCATTGTTCTGAAGGTGGCTAATAGTGGGCTTTATCTTTCTCCTCTGGGAGGCACCTGCAACAATTTCTTTATAGAGTTCTTCATCTTCCAGGGACAGGAAGGATACTGGTTTGGACAGAGCATCCCAGAGTCCTGAATCTTGACTGGCCCAAGAAGAGACCACAAGACCTAGACAGGTTGGGTTGGGGCTTGTGGCTCCATCAGCACCCATCCCCCCTTCCATGGACTGGAGAGAAAGCAGAAGACATTAGACACTGAACATGCAGGGCACTGCAACAATGCTGCCTGCACACCTGGATACAGCTGAGCCTGAAGCTGCACCTCAGCTTCTCCTTCACAGGTAGAAGTACATTACCTTTTCCTTTGCTCAGTTTTGTGTTTTCTGTCTTTTACAGTTGATATTGTTCTAATCAACACAAAGTGATTACTAATTCTCTGGGTTAGGGGGTCTGAGATTTTAATTTGATGACCTAAACCACACAGTGAAGAACAAGAATTACAGTTGATGGTTTGGTAGTAGCCTGGGAAACACAGGGATTCCTCTGCTGGTCCTGCAGCTTTAGGTTTGGCTCTGACAGTCATTGCAGCAGTAAATCAACATCTTACCTGGCAGTTCTGCAATTCCCAGGCCTTCCCAGCAGTGCCATCTTGTACTTGTAGGTGGTACCCTTGGTATCCAGGCTGCCCATGAAGACAAATGTGTCTGGAGGGTAGTAACGGATTGTTCTGGCAGGTGATATCCCCATAGGGTACTCTGTACTCAGGCAGGTGATGCCCCTCTAGGATGCTCTGTGTTCAGGCAGGTGATACCCCAATAGGGTACTCCCTGCCCTTGGAGGGATCCCAGAGGAAAGAATATCTGGGGGTGATTTCTAAGGTGTGAAGATGAATGTGCATAGTAGCAAAATTTCATAAATTCAGCAAACATTCTCTGACACGTACCCAGTGTTAGGAAAAAGAGTCCACCTTGGTCTTCTAGACATACCCAGTGTAGAGACACAGCCAGAGGCAGACAATCTCTGGCCCCATGCTTGTCATTCCTGAGGAGCAGAGAAGCTTCTCAGAGGAGGGACCTTTTGAATTGGGCATTTGATGTCAGAGTAGAAGCTGGTCTCATTTCCTTTTTCTCAGAAAAACTGAGGCTCAAGGGATGTAGGTGTCCAGCTTGATACACACAGCTAATTCAGGGCTGGGCTAAGAAGGGGTTGCAGAGCCTGGGAATATGAGGAGAGATTTTTGTCTTTGGAAGAGGTCATAGCAAGGATGAAAGCAGAAGAGCTTCAAAACAAGTTACTTCTAAATTATTCCTCTAAATTATTAATTGCACATATCAAGCATATAGGTCTTATACACATATACGCATTTCATTAGTCCTACTAAGTGATTTCATTTTGTTTTTAGTACATACAACCCTGTGCCGAGTCTGGCCCTCCCTGGAATCTAAACCTCCTTAGAGTCCTAGTCCAGGCCTTTTGTAGTCTGAGCCTGCTCTGAAATCTGCACCAGTTCTGGTTACAGGCATATTTCTAGACTGGGCCTCCTTTAAGTCTGGAGCACAGAGTCCAAGTCAAAGTCCGTTTCTTGTGCCTACTCTGAGTCCAGGTGTCCTTTGAGTCTGAGTCCATGCCTGTTCCTAGTCTAGGCCCCTCAGACTCTGTGCCCACTCTGAGTCTATGCTGGTTCCAATTCCAGACCTGTTCCTGGGCCTCCTTGTAGCCCATATCTTTTCTTTTTTTTTCTTTTTTTTTGGGGGGGGGGTCCAGTCGTGGGACCTGAACTCTTGGCCTAGGCCCTGTCCCTCAGCTCTTCAGCTCAAGGCTAGCATTCTACTACTTGAGCCACAGCACAACTTCCCACTTTTTTCTTTTTGCTTATTTGGTGCTGAGGAATTGAACCCAGGGCTTCATGCATGCAAGGCAAGCACTCTACCACTGAGCCACCTTCCCAGCCAGTATGTTCACATCTTTTCTATGCCTGCTCTGAGTCTGAGCTGCTCTGAGTCCTGGCTGCTTGGAGTCCTGGTTGCTTTGAGTCTGGGTCTGCACCTGGCCTGCTTCAACTCTGGACCTGCTCAGGTCTGGGCCATGTTCATTGTCCGTGCCTGCTTCATGTTCTGGCCAATTCCTAGTCTGATTAACTCAGAATCTGCATCTATTATCAGCCTGTTCAGAGTGTTCATGTCCTTAGCAAAGCCTAGGGGTTGGGGAAATTCTATAAGACATTCATTTTCCATTGTCTAGGTTTTATTCCCATTGTACTAGGCATATGAAAGTATTTTGTCTAGAATTAAGACCATGAAAATGATACTGTGTTCCATGGCCTCCTTCAAGCTAGGTAGGCACCTTTACACTGAGTCATGTCACTTACCATCACTGTGTCAGGCCTGACCTGAGATCTGTCTCATTAGAAACTGGGCGGTGGTATCAGAAGGTGAGAGCAGAAAGTGTGCTCTAGATGGCTTTTTCTTTTTGTTCTCAGTCATAATCCTGATCACTCTCAGCATAAAAGAGGCTCCAGGATGGTGAAGCCTTGTTCTACAGAGACTTCCTTTAACTTCAGGTGCTGGGTGATGAGAAAATGCAAAAAGTTCAGAAGCCTGGAATTATGAGTGTAGGATCTGGGTATAAGGCCTAATGTAGTATGGTTTGGCTGGACCTCAACAAATCTTGTTTTGGAGAAGATAGTGAGTTAGGGCATAAGGGGATCTGTGGAAAACATTTCTGCCAGGTGCTAGTGGTTCATATCTGCTTTCCTAGCTACTCAAGAGGCAAAGCTCTGAAGATTGCAGTTTGAACCCAGTCCAGGTAGAAAATTCCTTTTTCTTCAATAATCACCAACCGACCCCTTCCTTTCCCCCACCCAGAAAAGGGAAACAAAACCTCAAGAAAAGCACCTAGGCTGAGTTCAAGCCCCAGAACCAACACAAAAAGATTTTTGTTTTCATCATATAGGTTTGATACACATTTTATTAGTCATTCAAATTTATTTCTATTTCTTTTTGGTAAATTCCAGTGGTATTGTGTCCCATGACCTCTCATAAGCTAGGCAAGCACCTCAGCTCTTAGCCTGGCCATCAAGATTTTGATGCATGTTGTCTTCTTCTGACTGTAGGATAAATTGTGGAGAGTATGGAAACTTGGTATCTTTAATAGAGGTTCATGGTATATGGCCCAATGTGGGATGGTCTAGAAAGACCCCATCAGAACTTGCTCTCGCAAACTCATATCTTGCCCAGGTCACTCGCCTTTCTCCAAGTCTGCATCAAATTTTCATCTATACTTTCATGTTCATTCTGCGGCCTGGAGAAGGAGGTGAAGGTGTATGTGAGAAAGGACCTCCAGTCCCTTCCTGCTTGGTACGTTGGTGCCAACCAGAACAACTTTGGTGACTCTAGGTTCCTACCCAGGCCTCTGAGTCTTCACTGCACTTTAAGCTTGCATTTTGGTCATATTATGTTCAGTACCTGTGGGGTTGGGAGCTCAGGATATGTGTGGAAAAAAATGTTACTTAATTAATTTGTCAGTTCTGGGGCTGGAATTCAGGGCCTGGGTGCTGTTCCTGAGCTCTTCAGCTCAAGGCACACACTCTACCATCTGAGCCACAGTGCCACATCCAGTTTTCTGGTGGCTAATTGGAGATAAGTGTCCCCTAGACTTTCCTTCCCAGGCTGGCTTTGAACCACAATCCTCAGATTTCAGCATCCTGAGTAGCTAGGATTATAGGCGTGAGGCACTGACACACGGCAGTACCAAGTTTTTTTTTTTATTATTGTTTTTTGTTTTGCCAACCCTGGGGCTTGAATTCAGGGCCTGGGCACTGTTCCTGAGTCTATTTTTGCTCAAGGCTAGCATTCTACTACTTGATCGAGAGTGCAATTTCTAGCTTTCTTTTGTTTGTTTTGTTTATATGGTACTGGGGAATCGAACCAAGACTTTCATGCATGCTAAGCAAGCATTCTATCACTAAGCCATAGCTGCATAGCATGTTTTTAAGTGTGCTTTCAGACATGTTCATCCCATAGTCTGGAGAAGGCAATGAACACATGTGTGAGGAAGGACAACCTATGCATTCTTGCTTGGTAACTTGTACCTGTCAGAGCAACTCTGGCCACACTAGGCCCATCCCAGGCCTATATCCTTAGCACCAAGTCTTTACTGAGCTTTCAGCTCTGTCCTGCATAGGATATGGGGACTAGGGGGTGAGGGGATGTGTGACACATGTTTATATTTTCATTATTTCTTACAGACATTTTATCAGGCATTCCAAGGTATTTCAATTTGCTTTGGTGAATTCCAGTGGTATTATGTTCAGGGCTCTCCACAAGTTAGGGCAGCACCTCCACATTACCACTGTAGCCATGCTTCCAGTCCTTTTGCTTTTTCCCATTTTCTTTCACATTGGTTTGGCTGTGGACTGCTATTCTCCTTCTGTCCATAAATAGGTAAACAGGCATGCACCCCTATACTAA
Organism: Dipodomys spectabilis; assembly: GCF_019054845.1. Taxonomy (NCBI): domain Eukaryota; kingdom Metazoa; phylum Chordata; class Mammalia; order Rodentia; family Heteromyidae; genus Dipodomys; species Dipodomys spectabilis. The sequence goes on along the minus strand of NW_024870873.1, from coordinate 907,461 downwards.
TCCCTATTCCCATTTGCAGATTCAAATAAACATAAGGATTGAAGTTATGCAACTTGTCCACCATTACATAGCTAGGTCTCCATGCAAACATCATTTCAACTTAGGCAGTTATGTGGTCACCTTAGAGCTTTCTAGTTTGAAACACGAAACACTGGAAGGTGTAGAAAGAACAGTGGCAACTCAATCCTTTCAACACTGATGAGTTTGTCTTGGAATAACTTGTATAATAGCATAAGTTTTGGGGAGAGGCAGATGGCCAGAATGCTAAAGACTCTTTCGTGTGGTGGTGGTAGTGGTAATGGTGGTAAGGGTAGTGGTGGTGTGTGTATTGAGAAGCAAGCTTGACCCTGCTGAATTTCATCCTCACATAGCATCAGCTCTTCCTCTAGTGTCTGGAACTGCCTTCACCCTAGTATTGGACAGAGGCATTGCTGTCCAGGGGCCTGGAGTTAGGAGCCCATCTGCTGTGTTTACATTGGAACAGACCAATAAGAACATCTCTGCATTTTGTGCTAAGGACTTTGTTTCCACCAAAGGACTCTGAACACCATTTACCCTTTTCTGACCCTTTGCATCAGGGAAAACCATCTGTCTCTTTCTTTCTTTTTTTTTGTCGGTCATGGGGCTTGACCTCTGGGCCTGGGCGCTGTCCCTCAGCTCTTCAGCTCAAGGCGAGCGCTCTACCACTTGAGCTACAGCTCCACTTCCGGTTTTCTGGTGGTTTTTCTTGGAGATAGGAGTCTCACGGTCTCTCCTGCCCGGGCTGGCTTTGAACCGCAATCCTCAGATCTCAGCCTCCTGAGTAGCTAGGATTACAGGCGTGAGCCACCAGCGCCCAGCATCCATCTGTTTCTTAAAATAACTAAACAGGTTGTGATGTAGTGAACACCATAATCCTGAACCTAGGGAGTAAAGAAGATAAGGCAGGGGTTCATGGGACTGATACTTTATTTATTCATGTGTTCATTTTTGATGTGTTTTACCTTAGGTCTTGGTGTGTCAACCACATTTGAGTCATACTCCAATCCTCCTGCTAAAACCTTCTGAGTGAAGGGATTACAGTTGTGTGTCCATCTGTTTATCTCAATGAGATCTTTGTGGGTTTTAGAACCTTGAATTGGTTATTTGAAGAAATCACCACGAATGCAGAATAGATAAAAATCAAGTTTTCTTTGGATGCCTGTGTATTTGAGCCAAAGTTGGCAACTATGTAAAAAAAGCCTTGTGTCCTGAGAAAGTTGGCATAGTTTTTATACCTTTTAGGCTGTGTGTGTGTGTGTGTGTGTGTGTGTGTGTGTGTGTGTGTGTGTGTCCTGAGGCTTGAACCAAGGGCCAAGGTCTTTCCCTGAACTTTCTGCTCAAGACTAGTGCTCCACCACTATGATATTGCATCAGGAAATTACTTTTTTCAAAAAACATACCAACAATATTATTGACAAATATAATAAACAAACTAGACCTCATTGAAAGAAAGCCTTTTGCCTTCCACCATTCACCCATGCCTATAAGCCTAGCTGGTTTTCTCCTGAGAAATGGAGAATAATTGTTTGAAGCCACTCTTACCCTAAAAACAAGTCCACAGACTCCATCTGTAATAAACTAACCAAAAGACAGAATGGAGGCCTGGCTCAGTTGTTTTCCAGCCATGAGCAATCAAGCTAATCCTAAGGAATGTGAGTTCATGCCCTGAATTCAAGAACTGGCAAAATAGAAGACACTCAGGCAGTCATATAGATAGAAGATAGATAGACAAATAGATACATAGATAGATAAATATATATATAGAGAGATACATACATACATCACATTTTTGTTTTGTAAGTGGTATCTACAATATAAAATAGAGCTCATAATACTGGATAAAAAATTTAAATTATGAATTTGATGTGAACTTATATCCACTGAATACAGACAATTCTTATGACTTATAAAATACCTCTTTTCCCCTTCAAGTACTGGTTTTTGACATCAGAGCCTTGCTCTTTCTTACCTTGCTTTCTCAGCTGACCCAGCTATGATAGAAACACATATGCAAGCTAGATTTTGCCTATTATTTTAAAGACTGTGTTTCCAATAACATTTTCTGTCTGGATTTGAAACTTGTTTCTGCAGAACTTCAGCCTCCTAAGTAGCTAGAATTGAGCTATTGCTGCTAGATTAAATAATTCAATTTTTATTACCAAACATTAGCCACAAAAGGATTTCACTGTCAAATTTCCACACATATATAAAATATATCCCAATCAACATCAGCCCCTCTATAATTCTTCTCCTATAAGATTCAATTCCCTACCTTTCCCACTTGTGCCCACCTTCATATCTGAGCCTGTTTTTCTTTCCTGGCATTTCTGTGTATGTATGAACTGTACCAAGGAGTTTCACTACATCTTTTTTTTGTTGTTGTTGTTTGTTTGTTTTTGTTTTTGGTTTGTTGTGGGGCTTGAACTCTGGGCCTGGGCACTGTCTGTCCCTACGCTCTTCAGCTCATGGCAAGTGCTCTACTGCTTAAGCCACAGCGCCACTTCCAGTTTTCTACTCTTTTTATTGGAGATAAGAGTCTGACGGATGTTCCTGCTTGGAACAAACTATTTGAAGAAGTATTTGGGCTGGCTTTGAACCGTGATCCTCAGATCTGAACCTCCTGAGTAGCTAGGATTACAGGCGTGAGCCACCTCCACCCAGCAAGGAGTTTCACTATAGTGATTCAGAAATACATATATTTTGGTAGAAAAATCCTCTCTTCTGTTTTCTTTTCCTCTAAAGAGCCACAATCTACTATTGGTCAACTGCTGTCATTGAGGTTCTTTATGTCCTGCTTATACATAGTTGTCCTGTACTTTGAAATTATTTGCCTTTGATTTTTCTGCCTACCATTCTGTCTACCATTATCTGAGCCTCCTCTACAGTCCCACCTTTTTAATATATATACACATTTATGAGAATTTTTTGTGGAAATATCACTTAAGCCACAGCACCACTTCTTTCTTTGTCTGAGTAGTTTGTTGGAGTCACAAGGAACTTTTTCCTGGGCTGGCCAGGGATTAAAATCCTCCTACTCTCAGCCTCCCATGGACCTGAGATGACAGATGTGTGCCACCACACAGCAGGTGAATGAGAAGGAGCTTTGTGTAGATATAACTAGACTGGTCTTGAACTAATGTCAACTTGCCAAGCAGATAGCTTTATAGGCATATGTCTTCAAAACCTTGATGTGTTCTGCTTAAATTTGTAGTAGTGATTGTACATACTTAGGGTGTATAGTGATAATACAGTCCTTGTTGAGTATATAATAATCAGTTCGATATAATTAGCACCTTCAGGGCCTGGGAAGGTGGCTCAGTGCTAGAGTGCTTGCCTTGCATGCATGAGTCCTCGGGTTCAATTCCTCAGCACCACATAAGCAGAAAAAAAGTTGGAAGTGGATCCATGGCTCAAGTGGTAGAGTGCTAGCCTTGAACTGAAGAACTGAGGGACAGGCCCAGGTCAAGAGTTCAGGCTCCGTGACCACCACAACCACCAACAAAAAATAGTACTGCAGAGATAGCACTTTCATCTCTTAAAACTTTGATTACCAATGTAATTTGGTAACATCATGACTCTACTTGTTATTTTGGAATATACCATAAACATCCATAAATTGATAATGTTCACTAAAGGATTGGAAGTGGATAGGGATAGAGACATGTTAGATTACAAGTAGTAGATATATCTTTATTTATTGCTGCTTTGTAAAGCATTAACATATATCCACCATGACAATACCAGAGAATAATTTTCATGCAGTATACAATTTTCCTTTCCTTATTCTGCCATCCACTACCCCCTATAAATAAGAATGTTTTCCTTTTTAATTATTTTCACAATTAAATTATTATAAGATGGATTTTTTTTTGAAATTGCCTCATTTTGCTTGGTTTTGTGATGGTAGATATTGAGACCAGGGTATCATGTAAGTTATGCTAGTATACTATACCCCTAATTTATCCTCATTCCATCATATTCCATCATGTAGGGATTTACAGTTGCTGGATATAGTGTTTTGTGAAGCTGGACTGAAACTTGCAACCTTCGTGATCTCTCAGCAGATTCTGGTGGCTCTTACCTATAATCCCAGCTACACAGGACATTGAAAACTGAAGATTCAGTTCCAATCCAGACTTGGCAAGAAACTCTGTGAGTCTCTCATCTCCAATTAATTACAATAAGCTGGAAGTGGAGTTGTGGCTCAGGTAGTAGAGCACTAGTTTTGAGCAGAAGATACTCAAGGTAACCATGAGCACAAGCCTAAAATATTCATGTGAGTGTGTGAGCATGCACTCTCTCTCTCTCTCTCTCTCTCTCTCTCTCTCTCTAAAGCAACATTGTATCTTACATTCACATCCAGAGATTGGACAACAGCTCGGCAATTTGTGAAATTAATTTTTGTATTTCTTGAAGGAGAAGGATAGATCATGGCACACAGAAGCCAAGACTTCAGAGGCAAGTACTGTATAAACAAATAGCTTGTAAAAAAAAACCAAATAGCAGTTTTCTATCTAGCTTTATATATAACATTCCTTAAATGCTGTAGTATTCTTAAAATAATAGTCATCATAACAATAAAAACAAATGCAGCACCTTTTCCCTTCTCCCCTTCCCTACTTCATAAAATATTTGACAACAGAATAAAAAAAGTCTTTTTTCTTACAAGAATGGACACCTGTAAAAATATCTATGTGTGTAATGTTTGTTTACCAATCCTTCTTTGATCTTCCCACCTCTAGGTACTTGCATATTTTGCTGATGACTGCCCTTAAGGGCAAACAGAAGATTAGGATACAGAAACAAAATAAGGTCCTAAGATATAGATGTAAAAAAACATGTGCAGGAAGCACAGAGCAGGCTGAGAGTGCCCTGAGAAGTAAAATGATTTGTGCCGGGTGATAGGAATAATGACTAGTAAGGCATGGATCTGACCTAGGAATGGCTCCTTGAAGCTGAGACCATGCCAATACCTAGGGGATTTGACAAACAAGGTATGCTGTTTACTATGTCCATATGTGTACATTGTGATGTGGAAGTGGTGATTTCAGACTCGTTTGTTTTGGGGAAGGTCTTACATGAGCAAGCAGCTTAGATTATTGGAACCTGAGAGGTGACCTTGACTCCCTCACAGTGGATTAGAACATGGAACTGTGATAGCAAACTGTGAAAGTTTGTTCAAGTCAGCTCACTTGGCCTGTGGCTCTGGAACAAGAAAGATGTTCTTATTCTGTGTTCAAAAGTCAGGAGACTTGGGGCTGGGAAGGTGGCTCAGTGGTAGGGTGCTTGCCTTGCCTGCGTGAGGCCCTGGATTCAATTCTTCAGCACCACATAAGCAAAAGAAAAAAGCTGGAAGTGGTGCTGTGGCTCAAATGGTAGAGCACTAGCCTTGAGCTGAAAAGCTGAGGGACTGTTCCCAGGCCCAGAGTTCAGGCCCCACGACAGCCCGCCCCCCCCCCAAAAGTCAGGAGACTCGGGTCTCAGGCAAGAGAGGTGTGAGTGCGTCACTCAACACTGCAGACATGGGATCAGTACCAAGAACCAAATCTAGTTTCTCAGGACTTTGTCCAAGTAGAAACCAAGAGAAATACAGAGCAACTCAGGCGAGGTGTAATCATGATAGAAAACCTATTTGATCTCATCCTACTCAGACTAGAACCATCTTCTTGTGTGCTTTTAAGTGTCTATATTGAAATAATTCTTTCTATGTAGTTTTCAATCCACTCTATTACAGTTACTCAATTTGAAGTGTGCTCCCAATTCCATGTTTGAAAGATCCATTCTTTTTACCACCTTAGTGTGAAAAGGAGTTGGCTCCAACCTGGGATATACCCTGTAAATTATGGAGCGTGGAGGCAAGCCTGGAGATGCTTGTGATGAACCTAGTCCTTGCCCACCAGAAAGGAGATCTCTTCTTTATTCAAAACTTCCTATACAACTATAGACTGTGGGAAAATGGAGCAAGTGCTGGCTATTATGTTTAAAAAGTGAGTGCTCCTCTTTCAATCCAGGGCTGCTCAGCCAGCTCTCATGGATGAGTCTTGTGAGTACTGGCTCCAATCTGAGACTGTTTGTTTCACTGGGGTCTTCTCACAAGAGCTTGGCATAAGACAAAGAAGACCACACCATGGCTAATTTCTTAGGACTGGCCAGCCAGGACATTTCATTTCCCTCAGAAGCTACTGGAGCTTTAGAAATCTGTTTACTGACAAATCAGGATTATAGGCATGAGCCAGTAACTCTCACCTAGCTGAGGCTCCTGGAAATCACTTTTACCATTTGTAAATAAGTTTTCAGTAGTAATCCTGGAGGCCTGTGAAATAATGTAATCAGAGAAAGGGCTAGGGTGTCAAAGGTGGCTAAATGACTTCTGAGCCAGCGGGGATGCCTTCCATTTGTAAGCCCTGAACCATTTACTTTTGGGGGGGGGGGGGTCCGGTTGTTGGCCTAAACTCTGGGCTTGGATGCTGTCCCTCAGCTCTTCAGCTCAAGGCTAGTGCTCTACCACTTGAGCCACAGTGCCACTTCCCGCTTTTTTTTCTGCTTATGTGGTGCTGAGGAATTGAACCCAGGGCCTCATGCATGCAAGGCAAGTGCTCTACCACTGAGCCACCTTCCCAGCCCCTGAACCATTTACTTTTTATGTCTTGCTACTTGAACTCAGGGTCTAAGTACCAATCCTTTGGTGCTCACAGCTGGCACTCTACCATTTGAGTCACAGGGTCATTTCTGCCTTTTTGCTGGTCAATTGAAGATAAATGTCTTCAAATTTTTCTGCCAGACTTGCTTCAAATGGTGATTCTCAGATCTCTGCCTCCTGATTAGCTAAGATTGGAGGTGAACCATTGGCACATTTACTTTGAACAGACTTCTCTAAGCCTCTTAGCAGAATTTTCACAGGACTGAATAAACATACTTCACTGTTGTTGTCTCTCAGTTTCACATTCCCATCTGGGACTTAGCAAGATCCTTAGGTTTCCTGTTAGTTCTGAAAAGAGGAGCCATTAAAGTGACGTTCTCCTGTCCTCCCATAGGTACAGATCCCTCTGCCCTAACTGTGAGGAAGATGAACAAGTAAAGAAGTAAGTGAACTCTGGCACAAAGAGAAGGCCTCTCCTAGCAAACTGGGTATCTTTGAGGCTTCTGATTCAAAGTACACATTTCTCCTTTGCACACTATTTATGACTTCCACCAGGGAGTTAAGGCTTGGGACTTTAGTAGTTGGCAGATGGCACAGGTGTGGGTGTGGTTGTGGTCTCTTATCGATGACAGGGAATATTGTGTGCAGAGAATCATATCCTGGGGGAAACAACCCACAGTGAGAAATTTGGAGAATTGTCTTGCAGCAGCTTCTAGAACTGGGTTGTGAGAAGCATCCTAATCCCAGGAATCTCCTCCCACTTCCTAATAAATGCACCTCTGCATAGAGGATGGACAGCCTCTGCATGGGGTTTGTAAGAAAGGGGCTATGTGAGGCAGAGAAGGGGGAGGGCAGGTTCTCACCTTGCCACCAATCTGCTCCCAGAACCCTTTATTCCATCTTCACTTTGCGGATGGACTTTTCCCCTGATGACTTCTATGAGCCCAGGAACCATGACACCCTGAATAAACTCATATACTATGTCATATTCAACTTGCACTCTTGGACTTGCTCTTCCTCTTACACATCCTTCTTGACCAGCTGGAGTGACACATGACTTATCAGAGCAAGAAAAAGGAGGAGTCCTTGCATAGGTGCCAAGACTTTGTGAGTAGTGATCGAAACTAGGCCCCTAAGGATGGGCTTCTCAGGATGGTGATTGGCCAGGAGCCCTTAGTACAACCCAGCTAGACAAAATGTCCTTTTATGGATATTGTCTGCCAGGTAATGCCTGTTCTTTTTTGAAAATATTCAGGCATCGGTGCTGATTAGAAACACCCTACCTTCTCACCACTGTTCAGTCCAAACTCAAGTTAAATAGCTTTCTTCATTAAAACCTCATGGCAGTTTAATTACACATGAACTTATAGACTCCACTCTAAGAATCCTTTACCTATTTCCATTCTCAGGTTTCGATCACCATAGAGCAGCTTTCCCTGAATTCGAAATAAAGAACCCTCAGTGATGTCACCAATGGTGATGATGGAGATCTGGAGTCATCACTGGACTCCAGAAAGAATGTGAATGTAGAGCAGATAAGGCCATTTGCAGAAAAGACCAAGCAGATTTCGAGTCCTGTGGATGTCCCACTTGTTCTGAACCCTACACATGATGCAGATGAACCTGCAGGTACTACAGTGGAAGAAGATCCAGAATTTATTCACTTGACTTTCACAGTCTGCCTAGATCAGCTCCAGGTGAGTCAAATCAGGACATGTCTTGGCATACAGGATAAACCAGCACTTATGGGGTTTGAGGAAAATTTCCCCAGTCTGTGTTCAGAAGCACCAATAAGTGATGTCTGAAAGCTTGATTCAGTTGAGGAAAGGGAGTCTGTCCTCACAGAATATCTGCTGCAGGAAAACCAATCTCCAATGGAAAAATTAGAATATGTCCCTCCCTTAACTCAGGAAGAAAAGCCTTCCTGTAATGAGGTGGTAGATCCCTTTGACTACCCTGACCTAGCATTTCTGCTTATAGGCAACTTATAGGATGATCTAGTGTTATAGGTTCCTTCTCCCCTCCCTGGGAAAATATCTATTTTACTTTTTGTCATGATTGATGTAAAATGTTTATTTTATTTACTCTTCTAACTCTATTAAAACATCAATATTTATGTTGTACAATTCTTGAATCCTATATACTGTGGATTTTTTCTTCCTATAATCTGATGACCCAGGCACATGGGTCCTGAGTGGGTTGAAAAACACCTGTAGCTGTACAAGAGAATCTACTGAATATAGAGGCAACTATTAAATGCATAGGCAGTGGCAAAAGTCCAGGCCATGCCTCTATATGGTGATAGGGTCCCTACACTAGCTCTAGGACATAGCAGACCAGACATCCTAGAAAGGTGTTCCTCCTTGATCCTCAAGCTCATAATCTGTCAATTGGGACAAATGCCAGAGTAAATGTAGTGGTACATGGGACTCTCTTCCAACAGTGAATTCAAGTATCATTACACATCCATTGTGCTTCATGCAAACATCTAAGAAAATTTCACCCTAAATAACACCAAAAACCTAGTTTGGGGAGAAAATATTTAACAAAATACATAGGATCCCACAATTCAATGAAAATGAATACACATCAAGAAACCTGTGGGACACAGCAAAAGCATTCCTGAGGGGGCAAATTTATTGCCCTCAGTGTCCACATCAAGAAAATAGAGATGGACTAAGTAAATAATCCCATGTTGTAAACTACTAGAAAAACATGAAAAAAGTGGAACCTAAAGTTACTAGACAGAACCAGATTACCAAATTAAGAGCTGAAATTAACGAGATAGAGATTAAGAAAATTATAAATAAAATTAATAAAACAAAAAGCTGTTTTTTAAAAAAATACATAAAATTGATGGACCTTTGGCAAGATTAATTAAGAGAGGAAACCCAAATTAACAAGATCAGGGATGCCACGGGAAAAATCACAACAAATACCCAAGACATCCAAGCAATTCTAAAGAACTATATCCAGAATCCATACTCTCTAAAGAAAGAAAACCTATCAGAAATGGATGCATTTTTAGAGAAATACAAGTTACCCAAACTGAACAAAGAACCAATCAATTAAAAAAGCCAATATCTTACAATGAGATAAAGGAAGCAATCAGAAGTTTTCCAACAAGGAAAAGCCCAGGACAAGATGCATTCACTACGGAATTCTGTAAGACTTTTAAAAAGGAACTAACACCCATACTCCTCAGCCTCTTCCATGAACTAGAAAAAGAGGGAGCTATCCAAAACTCATTCTACGATGTCAATATCACACTCATCCCCAACCCAAGCAAAGACCCAACAACAGCAGCAACAACAAAAAACTACAGACCAATCTTCTTGATTAACACAGACACAAAGATCATTAACAAAATTCTATCCAACAGAATCCAGAAACATATAAAAAAAAACATACATCATGACCAAGTAGGCTTCATCTCAGAGATGCATGGATGGTTTAACCTACATAATTTAATAAATGTAATCCATCATATCAACAGACCCAAGGTCAAGAGCCACATGATTATCTCCATTGATGCAGAAAAAAAGCTTTTGATAAGAGACAATATTCATGTTAAAAGCTCTGGGAAAAATAGGAATAGAAGGAACATTCCTTAAAACAATAAAAGCCATATACCACAGACCAACAGCCAATATTATACTTAATGGGAAAAACAACCAATTCTCCTAAAATCAGGCAAGGATTCCCACTTTCTCCACTCTTCTTCAATATACTTCTGGAAACCTTAGCCAGAGCAAAAAGGCAAGAAAAAGACATTAAAGGGATCCACAAAGGGAAGGAAGAAGTTAAATTATCTCTTTGGGCAGATGACAGGATACTATACCTCCATGATCCCAAAAACTTCGTCCTCAAGCTCTTAGAACTTATAAACTAATTCAGCAAAGTAGCAGGATACAAAATCAACCCACAAAAATCAGTTGCCTTCCTGTACACAAACAATGTACAAGCAGGAAGGGAAATCAAGGAAACGGCCTCATTCACAATACCCTCCCCCCAAATAAAATATTTAGGAATTAGCCTAACCAAAGATGCAAAAGAACTATTTAATGAAAACTATAAAAACTTAAAGAAAGAAATTATAGAGAAAGTGGAAAGACCTTCCATGTTCTTGGATAGGCAGACTTAATGTAGTGAAAAAGCCAAAATTAATATACAAATTTAATGCAATTCCTATTAAAATCCCAATGACATACATTGCTGAAATACAGAAAACAGTCCAAAAATTCATATGGAACATAAAAAGAACTAGAATAGCCAAAATAATTCTAGGCAAAAAAGAAAACAAGGGAGGGATCTCGATGCCAGACTTCAAACTCTACTATAGAGCCATAATGACAAAGACAGCATGGTACTGGCACAAAAACAGACCCCTGAGGGGCTGGGAAGGGCTCAGAGGCCCTGGGTTTGATTCCTCAGCACCACATAAGCAAAAAGAAAAAAGCCGGAAGTGGCGCTATGGCTCAAGTGGTAGAGCGCTAGCCTTGAGTTGAAGAGCTGAGGGATAGCACCCAGGCCCAGAGTTCAGGCTCCACGACCGCACCCACCCCCCAACAAAAAGAAACAGACCCCCGAAGACCAAGGGAATAGAATAGAAGATCCAGAAATAAAACTACATGCCTATATTCAGCTGATAATTGACAAAGGAGCCAAAGACATACAGTGGAAGAAGCACAGCCTCTTCAACTACTGGTGCTGGGAAAACTGGGTGGCCACATGCAGAAAACTAAAAGTGGACTCCAGCCTGTCACCATGCACTAACCACTCCTAGGCATCTATCCTGAACAACAGGAACCAGGATACAAGGACACATGCACCTCTATGTTTATTGCAGCACTGTTCACAATAGCCAGGATATGGAAACAACCCAGATGCTCTCACTACAGATGAATGGATCAAAAAATTGTATTTATATCCAATGGAATATTATGCTGCCATTAGAAAGAACAAAATAATGGCATTCACAGAGAAATGGATGGAACTTAAAGAAATCATGTTGAGTGAGGTAAGCCAAGAGGAAAGAGACAAATGACACATGGTCTCCCTGATAAGTGGATGTTAAATCCAGAACATAAGGTAATACAACAAAGTAAACAAGACTCGAGAAACAAAAGACCCCCACTCATCTAGTCCAATCATTACTAACTGACCCCATGCCACTGACCACATATGGTATATATGTGCACATCGGAGGGAAACTAGGAGGAGGGCACAGAACTAGAGGGAAACGGGAAAACATACAACAGTGGGACCCATCGGCTGCACCGGACATTGATAAAAACAAACCAAACAACTTAAAGGCAACCATGGGAGGGAGGAAATGAGTGGGAAAGAGAGAACAGCTGACACTATGCAATATCACTCAATATGGAAGAAATAACTGTATAGTCAAAGCCCATAGAACTCATAAACTTTATGGACCATGATAGACAATTTGTCCCATGAGTGTTAGAATGTGTTTGTGACTTTAACTAAGCATCACTATCCCAAAATACTTTGAAATTTGTGAAATCATAATTTTATATGATTACATATAATCAATCACAATAAAAAATTTGGAAAAAAGATACATAAGAAATATGAACACTGACATAAAATACATCATAAATAGGAGAAAGAAGACTTGCATAAATGGAAAATAGGAGAAAGAAGACTTGCATAAATGGAAAATGACTTGCCAGGTGTCATGAACCATCTCACTAATTCTAGCTTCTAAAATGGCATATTCTAAAGATGGAGGTTCAAAGCAGCACCTGCAGACAAATCTTAAAGACCCTTATTCAATGAATCAGTAAAAGTCAGGAACTGGAGGTGTAGCTAAAGTTCTATGTACAAGCGTTGAACAGAAAATAAGCAAGAGAGCAAGGTCCTGAGTTCAAATTCCACTGGTGGCACAAAAGATAAATATATCAGAGAAACAAAATTTTGGCAATGGCAATTTTAAACTAAGGAAAAACATATACAAGAAAAAGGAAAAGTACATGTTAATACTGTACTTGAACAGTTTTTTCTCATGTCCATAGCTCCAATTTTAGATATTTGTTGTTTTTTTTTGGAAATAATTTTTGGAAAGGTTTTTCTTCCTCAGGTTGGTTTTGAATTACCATTCTCAGATCTCTTCTTTCTGAGTAGCAAAGATCACAGATGTGAATCATCCTCCCCTACTTAACTTCCTCTTGTTTTTGCAGTATCCAATTAGTTTGTTTAGGATTTCTTATAGTCCCTTACACATTTTAGAATGAATTTTGCAATTAATTTAAACCCAGGTCACAATCTTGTAAGGGGGCATTTTGAATGCAAAGGCAATTTGAAAAGTACTGCTCTTTTAGAAATATTTTATTTTTTTGGGTCCGGTCGTGGGGCCTGAACTCTGGGCCTGGGCGCTGTCCCTCAGCTCTTCAGCTCAAGGCTAGCGCTCTACCACTTGAGCCACAGCGCCACTTCCGGCTTTTTTCTTTTTGCTTATGTGGTGCTGAGGAATCGAACCCAGGGCCTCAGGCATGCAAGGCAAGTGCTCTACCACTGAGCCAACTTCCCAGCCCTCTTTTAGAAATATTAAGTCCTATCTATGCCTCCATCAGAAAGAATGACATTGCCTCATTTGTTAGGGAATGGAAAAACTTGGAAAAAATTATATTAAGTGAAGTAAGCCAGGCCCAAAGAAACATAGGTCCCATGGTTTCCCTTATTTGCAATATCTAGTATATGTATGAGTCAAGCGGAAAAGGTCAGATAATGTGATGTCAAGAAAATGAACCCTTAGATATGTATTTTAATGTTTTTTTTCATGCATGTGTTTCTAACGCATTTATAAGATTATCTCTTTGTTGCTTTGTATGTCCCTCCTCCACAGTATAACCCCTGCTTTCACTATATTTGATGTCAGTATAACTTGTGGAGGAGATGGGGAAAAACCAGTTGTTTAAGGATACAGGTGGACCTGTTGCAACAATGAGAAGTACAAGTTGTCATGTCCAAAACGAGCTTTACAACGTTGGTGCGGGGGGAGGGGCGGGGGGGGGGGTCAAGGAAAAAAAAATATTAAGTCCTAGCTGGGTACTGGTGACTCACATTTGTTATCCTAGCTTCTAGGTGGCTGAGATCTGAGGATCACAATTCAAAGCCAGCCTGAGCAAGAAAGTCTGTGATATTCTTACTCTAATTAACCACCCCCAAAACAAGATGTGTAGCTGTTGCTTAAAGAAGTAGAGAGCTAGTCTTGAGCAAAAAAGTTCTGGGACATTGCCCAGGCCATGACTAAAGCTCCATAACTGATAAAAAGTAAAATAAAGTACAATATTGAGTCCTTTAGTATTAGGACAGGGTTATTTTTTTCCATTTCAGTGGATCTACTTGACTTTAAAGGCCTTTTTCCATTTCCAAATCACTCATCTTTTTATTGTTGATGTTCTGTGGTGGTCTTGGTGCTTGAATTCAGGATAGGAGCTATCCTTGAGCTTCATTTAGCATGAAGCTAGTACTGTACCACTTGAGATACAGGTCACTTCCAGGTTTTTTGGTGTTTAATTGGATCTAGGATGTGGTGCAGGAGGAAGGGGAGTAGAAGGAATGGATTGGGGGTGTCCCTCCTTACCCTGGTGCTTTAGTCATATGAAATGGAAAGTTTGCTGAAAATGGGCAGGTCTCCTGAATTGTCCAAGATGCGGGAATCTGACCCAGCATGGCTCCTGCTGCACTGCACAGGTAGCCTTGACCCAAGAGAGAATCCTGAGGGGTGGCATGAGAATCAAACATGTGAGAGAACTAGACATGAATCAGAATAGGAAGGTGGTGGGGTAGACATGAAAGGCAGCCCCATGAAAGAGGTAAAGAACAAATACCTGGCTCTAGAAGGTGAAGGGGTTATTGGTGCCATCAGGAAGGTTGGGTGAGCCCAGGAGGTCAGCGGCAATCAGGATGGGTGTTGGGATGATGGACGTGGGGCTATCTAGCAGCTCAGTGGTGGCAGCAGTCTCATTGGCAATGGTAAATCCAGCAAAGCTAAAGCTATGCTGGAGATAGGTAAGGTCTGCAGAAAGGTCCTGGCCAGGGCTCTGCGTTCCTTGGCTTTTTGGATGAAGTGGCAGCAGGGCTCATAGAGGCAAAGGTTGGTGACATGGAAGGTGCAACCCAGCTAGATCTTGCACTTGGGATGGCAGGCTAGGCTGTGGAGCTTGTGGATGCTGTGCATGAAGTGACACTTGTCTCTATATTTATAGGTGTTTTCTTCAAATTGGTGGAACAGCTAGGTCTTATAGCGACTGGAGTTGACCTGCCTCCTTTGGTCTGCTTCTGATTGGGCAGCAGCTGCTCAGCACCTGTGAGAAAGAGCAGTCTCTGAAGCTGCTGTCCCTAGAGTACAAGACTGGGACTGGCTTATCCTTCAGGTTGCTGATGACCTAGCTCTGGTGGAACTTGGTACTGGGCAGGGTGTTGGCCAAGTGCCTCCAAGGGAAACACCTCAGCAGCAGGAGAGACCACTGCCTTCCTGTCCAGCAAGCAGCCCCTTCTCTGGAAGCTCTGTCATTGAGCATCTTGTCAAACAAAGCTTGCATAAAGCTTCTCTCAAGTTGAAAATGGTGGCAGATACGAGTGGGGTAGTCATTGTGGACACTGACAGAGGACAAAGGTGCAGATTTGGTGTCATGAAGGTCCTGATGTGGGGAAGGTGCTTACTTTGCCACTTAGGTCTGGATTCCCACATGTCTAATCCCAGGGCCCCTTACCTTTCTCACTCTGCCCTCATAGAACTTTAAGTGGATTTTTTTGTTTTCTTTTTAGATTATAAAATGTCAGTGCATCAAATACAAGGGATTGCTGCATATTAATTGGGTTGCATGTAGTCAGGTTTTTTGTTTGTTTTTTGTCAGTCGTGGGGCTTGAACTCTGGACTTGAGCACTATCCCTGTGCTCTTCAGCTCAAGGCGAACATTCTACTGCTTGAGCCACAGCACTACTTCCGGTATTCTAGTGGTTAATTTGAGATAAGAGTCTCACTGACTTTTCTGCAGGGCTGGCTTTGAACTGTGATCCTTAGATCTCAGCCTCCTGAGTAGCTAGGATTACAGGCGTGAGCCACTAGCACCCGGCAAGTAGTCAGTTTTTCATCAGAACAAATACCTGAGAAAAGTATCTTCTGAAGTGAGATTATGTGTGTGGAAGGTAGGAAGAAAAATGAGAAAAACTGGAAATGTTGGCAGATGCTGTAATTTGTGCTTTTGGGGAACAGTGCAAGGATATTATACATTCAATGGCACTTTGAATCAAGGTAGTAAGACCCTCTCAAAAATATTAAATAAAAAAGGGATAGAGGCACAGTTCAAATGTTAGAGCATTGCCTAGTGTGTGTCTGGCCTGGAGTTCACTCCCTAGCCCCAGAGATTTGACTTGGAAGGGGCTAATCTGAGTGTTACATGTAATCAATAGCAGGTTCTCTAGCACTGATCTTTTGATTACATTGAATTAATGTGTGTGTGTGTGTGTGTGTGTGTGTAGGTGGTATGGTGTAAGAGATAGCAACTGAGTTTCAATCTTCTCAAGGTGAATATCTAGTTTTCCCAGCACCATTTTCAGATCCAATTTTTTCTCTGGTAAAAATGAAACAGTATTGATTCAGTTCACTCTAGAAAGATAGAAGGTAGACAGGGACACAAAAGAAATATTTTGGTCCAGTATTCTGTTTAAATACAGGGCTAAAGCTTTTTGTTTTAGCTTTTAGTTTTGTGGTGGGCACTCTGCCACTTGAGCAGCACTTTCACTCCCAGATTTTTCCTGGTGAATTGATGAGAAGTGTCTCTTGAGTAAGTAGTATTATAGGCCTGAGCTTCTGGTACTGAGCTACAAAAGAAAACAAATTTAAATTTTCTAATAGGTTTATTTTTACAGCATAGTTATGCTATAATACAGGTATATCCATATATCCCATACATATTGTGGATTGTTTTCTTTTGCTTTTGTTTTGTTCCAAGGGCTTGAACTCAGGGTCTAGGTGCTATCCCTGAGCTTTTTTGGTCAAGACTGTTGCTCTATCACACTTTGATCCACACTTTGGATCCACACTTTGTGTTCACACATGGATCAAAGAGAAGGGTTACAAAAATATTTTCTTTTCTTTCTTGCATCTTCTTGAAGGTGTTGGAGAAGAGAAGACCTTTGACAAATGGGGCTATTGGGTATTTGACTTATTGTGAGATATCTGCTTATCAAATTAAGACATTGTTCAAAGAGCACATTTGAACCAGTCTGTGTTTACATATACAGCATCCAGAAATAATGAAAAACAAAACCAATCAAAAAAGAGAATAATCACTTATTTTCCTGAGTATGAAAACCCAAGAAAATGTTTCTATGCCCTATGAACTTTGACCCCACATGCTATAGCAGGATTATTTTGGTATAGATTTTCTGGCCCCCTTCATCACACATAGCAGGAGGAGTGCAGGAGGAGCAGCTTAGCAGGAAAGCAGCTAGGCAGTGTTGAGATGCAATGCAGACCCCTTATGGACCCTCTTGATCTAGGTTCTGAAGAGGATGCTTCAAGGTAGGGGCAGTGGGAGTCAACCCCAGAATGGTCAAGTTGAAATCCTGAAAGCCTGTGAACAGCTTTCTATGCCCTGGATTGAGTGAGTTTGCTGATTCTTACATTCATATTCTTCACCCAATAAACAAACATGGCACCTCAAAGCAGAGTCCTGGGCCTGCCCTAGTCCTTGTGAGTGAAAGGTGCTGGAAGCATAGGAAGCACAGTGATCTAGCAGGCAAATCTGGAAGCCTGAAAGGCCATGGAAACGGCAGCCCTGGTTACTCAGAACCAACAGATATCCCTTGCATTGGCCCTGAATTCCAGGAGACTTGGCAGTTTCCTCTCAATTCTGTGACAAGTAGGCTAAAGGCAATTCTGTCTGATGAATGGTGACAAGATGCCTAGAATTACCAACTCAGACCCTAGGAAAGGCTGGAGTTCCAACTCCAATCTCCACTAATCATAAACCAAGGCCAACCTGCTGTATCAATAAAGCCATGTGTCTCCTTGGATAGTAGTTGGAGCTGGCAACAAGTGTCTCACACCTATAATTCTAGATACTCAGAAGGCTCAGATCTAGGGTTTGCAGAAAAATCTGGGCAGAAAAGTTCTGAGACTCATATTTCCAGTTAATTAACAAAAAAAAAAAAAAAAAAAAAAGTCAGTGAAACTTTGGCCTAAGAAGTATAGCACCAAGTGCTATACTTGAGTGAAAAAGCTGAGTGAGAGTGTGAGACTCTGAGTTTAAATCCCAATACTGCTGTTCACACAGGTGTGTACTTACACACACATGCACATATCTCTGTGCATCACCTCCTTCTGGGATGCAATAATAGATGCTGAGAGTTAGCTCTAGTATCAATATTAACTCATTTCCAGTTTGATGACTGTATTCTACACACAGCAGTAGTGTGAAAGCTTCTCAGAAAATGAGTCCCACCATGCTTACAGTGACTGAGGATGGGAATAGGTGCATCCCTTCTGCTAGCTTTTGAGGGACCTCACTGTGCTTCTGTGGACATTGTCTGTTCAGAAAAAAAGCCTCTTCCCACAGTCACCAACAGCCACCAGAATGTGGGGAGAACTGGTCTGAGTAATGATCACAGGATCTTTATTTCATCTTTGTTAGATGTTTTTGCCTCATGTGGAGTCAGGATGTATGGCAAAGATGATTTTAATAGTTTGGTGCACAAAGAGATCATTGAACAATTACTGATATTTACCATGTAAGCACAAGGTACCAACAACAACAGTGATTGCATATTCTATTGATGATTCTTTGTTTTTCTTGTTGTTGTTCATGGGAATTGAACTTGAGGCCTGGGTACTGTCCCTTGAGATTTTTTCACTGAAGGCTGGAGTTCAATCACTTGAGCCACATTTGGCATTTTTGGGGTTATTTGGAGATAATAGTCACTTGGAAGCCTGGAGCTGGAGGTTCACCCCTGTAACCTTAATTACTTAGAAGTCTGAGATCTGAGTGTCAAGATTCAAACCGCCTGGGCCAGAAAGTCCATGAGAGTCTTACCTCAAGTTACCATCCCCCAAAAGTCAACTGGGATCATCATGTCTCAGCTTCCTGACTATCTTGAATTGCAAGTGTGAGCCATCAGCAGTTTATTTGTAACAAATAAGCAAATAATAAAATAAATAATAATTGTAAAATAAATAATATACACTATCTCTTTAAATAGTTTTAAAGAGATTTTCGTTTTATTTCATGTGGACAATGCATGTTGATCACTGTTACCCTTTCCATTATTGTCTACCCTCCTTTTGTTTGAACACAGAGTCTCTGTATATTCCATGTGATCTTCTTGTTTCAGTTTCTTGAGTGTTGAGATTATAGGCATGCACCACAATGCTTAGCTTTGTAAGTCTTATTCTCAAACCAAACCAGAATGCCAAGCAATATTTTCCTAGTTTCTGCTGCACTACATTACAAATATGCATTAAGAATGTCAGACTTTTCACACCCTGAAAATGTGGTCCACTGACATCACACTGCATACAATATGCATGGTACATGGGGAAGTTAGCCAAGTGGTCTAGGCTCACCTGACACTGAGTCCCATGTAAACCCAGGTGTATTCTGATGCTGCTGGGTGAAATATTCAGTAGATGTCTATTAAATCTGGTTGATCTATGCAGTTGTTCAGATCTGCGGTTTCTCTATTGAGTTTTTGCAGAGTTGATCTATCTATTGATCTATCTAGTGGAGAGAGTGGTGTGTTAAAGTCCCCAACAATTAATGTCTTTGGATCTATGTGGGATTTGAGTTAAAGTAGTGTTTCTTGGATAAATTTGTGTGCTCTGTTGTTTGGCGTATGGAGATTTAGAATTGTAATATCCTCCTGAAGGAGCGATCCCTTAATTAGTATGTAGCGACCTTCTTTATCTCTTCTCACTAATTTTAATTTGAAGTCTATTTTATCTGATATTAGTATTGCAACTCCCGCCTGTTTATGGGGGCCGTTTGCTTGGTAGATTTTGTTCCAGCCTTTTACATTGAAAATGTGTTTGGGAGTTCCTACCATTTTATCCACCTTCTTGGGGGCTGCGGCAAGTAGGTTCTTCCTATGGTTCTTGGATTTTCAGTTTGGGTGAGGTTTCTTGGCCTTTATTGTGGTCTTCTATGTATAGGACATGTTTAAAAATCTTTTATAGGGTTGGTTTGGTGGAGATGTATTGTTTCAGTTTTTCTTTGCTATGGAAGGTTTTTATTTGACCTGAGGTTATGAAGGAGAGTTTAGCTGGATACAGTATTCTTGGTTGATAGTTGTTTGTCTTTAGGGCATGGCATACATCATTCCAGGCTCTTCTTGCTTTGATTGTCTCTGCTGAGAAATCTGAGGTGATTCTAATTAGTTTCCCTTTATAGGTGATTGATCTTTTCTCCTTGACAGCTTTAAGGATCTTTTCCTTGGTCTGAATTGATCCTGTGCAGATTACAACATGATGGTGGGAAAAAAATACAAAAAAAAAAACAACAAAAAAACAACATGATGGTGGGATGTCCTGTTTTGGTCTGGTCTATTTGGAGTTCTAAAAGCTTCTTGTGTCTGAATAGGCCTATCTTTTTGCATGTTTGGGAAGTTCTCTGCTGAGATCCTATTAAATAAATTTCCTAGACCATTAACTTCTGTCTCTAGGTGCTCCTCTACAACTATTATCCTCAGATTAGGCCTTCTGATGGTGTCTTCAAAATGTAGAATAGATCTACCATATTTCTTGGATTTGTCTTGGATGGTTGAATGTTCTTTCTCTATAATATCTAGGCTGTCTTCAATCCCTGAGATTTGATCTTCTGCATGGTCTAACTTACTATCAAGACTTTCTACTTTGTTTTTCATTTCTTTTCCTTCTAATTGTTTGGCTTTGTTGGGGCTTTGTTTTAGATCTTGTATGAACTTCTTTACTTCCTTAATTTGTGTTCAGTGTTTATTCTCAAGTCACTTAGTTGATTGGTTATGGTTTCCCTGGACTCCCATTCCTGGAAGGTGATTTCTGAGGATTGCAGTTCAAAGCCAGTCCTGGCAGGAGCGTCTGTGAGACTCTTATCTCCAATTAACCACCAGAAAACCTAAAAGTTGTGCTGTGGCTCAAGTGGTAAAGTGCACACCTTGAGCTAAAGAACTCAGGGATCGTGCCCATGCCTAGAGCTCAGGGATCATGCCCAGGCCCAGAGATCAAGCCCCACGACCAACAAAAAGAAAAAAAAAGTAATGGGTTAAATGTTAAATAAATCTGAACTTATTTTAGGTTCTATGAACTCAGGAAATGTTACAATAATGGAAATACATTTTATTTCCATCAGGATTTGAGATCAAATGGGTATTATGATTCCTGTTATAGAACAAGATAGATTCAGAGTTAAGAGTGAAAAAATCTGTAGGGTTTAGGAAAACCTGCAATTTATTTCAAGAATTACAAGTCAATTTCAGTTAGGATGACACAAAATGAGGGATTTTCATAAATTTTATAATTGGGATACCATTAGGGTCAAGTTTATGGTTAGGATTACAGCCATGAATAGGTTTAGAGTGAAGGAGAAAAAAAAATGAGGCTCAAATTGAAGGTAAATTTTAGAATAAGCCTGGTAAGAGTTAGAATGAATGTGAACTAGAGTATTGCTATATTAGAATCTACTTACAATCAGGCTTATGGTTATTCTCAATGTTCCAGTTAAGGTTAAGTTTAGGGTTAGAAAATGACTAAGGTGCCGGGCGCTGGTGGCTCACGCCTGTAATCCTAGCTACTCAGGAGGCTGAGATCTGAGGATCGCGGTTCAAAGCCAGCCCGGGCAGGAGAGACAGTGAGACTCCTATCTCCAATAAACCACCAGAGAACCGGAAGTGGCACTGTAGCTCAAGTGGTAGAGTGCTCGCCTTGAGCTGAAGAGCTGAGGGACAGCGCCCAGGCCCAGAGTTCAAGCCCCACGACCGACAAAAAAAAAAAAGAAAAAGAAAATGACTAAGGTATTGGGAAAAAATTGTAACCTATGTTTGGAAGGCTTATTTGAATCAAGTCAGGATGAGTGAAAATTAGTTTACTTGTGTTAGTATTGACATATAATTTATATTAAGGTTAGGGTCAGTATTTTGTTCTGATTATGATTAGTGTTATGAATAGGAATATTTTAAGTATGAAATTGAGTTTTCACTAACAAGTGGAAGCAAAAAATGTGAGATTGAATAGAAACTAGAGCATTATCATTATATTTATTTCTCAGTGATCATTCTTGTAATGATTAATGAGAGTTTTCCAGCCAGGTTTCAGTTGAGAGTTAGCGTTAAGTAATGGACTAGATGATGAGTAAATCTGAAACTGTTTTAGGGCACAGGGGTTCATGAAAAGGTAAGATCAAGGGAAACTACCATATTTTTCCTGATGTGAGAATTTGAGGACACATAATATAATGGTTCATGTTAGGGAACAATATAACTTCAGATGTAGAGTCAGGAAATTTGTGGGAATTAGGGCAAATTGAAATTCATTTCCATAGTGCAAACTGGAGCATTCACTAGAATGAATAAAAACTAGAATATTTTTCTTAAACATTAGAATTGGACTATCATTAGGGTGAAAGTTAGGTTTCTGTTCTAGATGGGCTTAATGTTAGCATTAGGGAAATGGAAAATTTAGGGTCAAATTGAAAGTAAATTTTTGAAAAACAAGTCAAGTTACAATTAGGATGAATGTGAAATAGGAAACTGTTCATAATAGAAGGATTAGGGTATGATTAGTGTGAGGGTTAGCCTGAATGTTCCAGTTAGGGTTCAGGTTAGAAAAATGGCAGGATAGCCGGGCGCTGGTGGCTCATGCCTGTAATCCTAGCTACTCAGGAGGCTGAGATCTGAGGATCGCGGTTCAAAGCCAGCCCAGGCAGGAGAGACCGTGAGACTCCTATCTCCAATAAACCATCAGAAAACCGGAAGTGGCGCTGTAGCTCAAGTGGTAGAGCGCTCGCCTTGAGCTGAAGAGCTGAGGGACAGTGCCCAGGCCCAGAGTTCAAGCCCCACGACCACAAAAAAAAAAAAAGAAAAGAAAAATGGCAGGATATTTAAGTAAAACTAAAAACTATTTTGAGAAAGATGAGTTGAATCAAAGATAGGATAAATAAAAACTAATATATTTGTGTGGCTTTTAGAATCCAAAGGCATTTGGTTCTAGGGTTATGGTTACTTTTCTAATTTATGAACTAATGAATTAAAGGCACAATTCTTTCATTCTTACAAACCAAGACAGTCACAATTTGGGGAACAAACTCAATTTTCTACATGAAAATGTGTCTTAAAATATTTTCAAACCAGGAGTAAATAATAGTGAACAAGGTGTCATTTATTAAAATTAGGTAAGTTGATGATACAGCTTTCAAAAATATACAAACACATGGGACAGAAACTCAGACATCTTATCAGAAAAACAGATATTCTACTTGCTCTAGTTGGGAAATTGTGTGTGTGTGTGTGTGTGTGTGTGTGTGTGTGTGCGCGCGCGCACGTGTGTGCATGCATGTATGCATGCATGTGCGAGTGTGCGTGCACCCACCACAGGTCTTCAACTCAGGCCTGGGTTCTGTCATCATCTTATTCAGTGCAAGGATGGCACTAAACCACTTAGCCACAAGTCTTCTTCTGGCTTTTTAGCAGTTAATTTGAGATACAAATCACATGGATTTTCCTGTCTGGACTTAATCTTATGATCCCCAGCAATCCTTGGATTAGTGTTACTGTGGGTGCTACCACAAAGTGACAGTTCATTAATCTGGGAACAATATAGAAGTACTTGTGCAAGATACAAAGTAACCAGTTCATTAGTAACACAGGATCACATTAGATTGCCTTCAAACACATTGTTTCTGATGAGTTTATCTGAACCCCAAGGCATAATCAAAATCTATTAGCCACAATGTATGAAGTAGCACATATTTATGGCACAGAATATGTACAATGAATTAAATCCTGAATCAAAAGTCTTTGTTGGTTTTGCTATTTAAAAACAAATCAGAAATAGATGGTCATTGAGATGAAGTCTAGACTGGAGGCCTGTAGTGAGCAGTAGAGCATCTGCATAGTGAGCACAAGGCACTGAGTCCAACCCCCAGGATCATAAAGAAGAAGTAGAAGAAAGTGAAAGTGTAGGAGAAAGAGGAAAGGAAAGGAGGAGAAAGGTGTAAGAGAGGAGGAAAGGCATAGCAGGAGGAAGAAGAGGAGGGGACAGGGAGAAAGTTGAAGGGAAAAGGGATGTAACAGGGAAACAGGACCCTGGGGAAAAGAAGCAGGAGAGGAGAGAGAAGGAGAAAGATAAATGTAATATAACAACAAGAATTGTTGGAAAAAATTTTGCATAAGTGATCTGCATGTGCATGGCAGGATTATTTTTAATCAGTGAGAAAGCTAGCATGGTGACAATATGGGTGATACCTGTTGTTCGGTCATTTTATTCTCTTTCTTCAGTGAGGAGTTCAGAAGAAATCCTGTTTGGTGTTTGACAGATATATTCAGGATTTCTTTTTCATGAATTAAACATGAGAAGGAACTATATGCAACCTCCCTTAATTAAAAAAAGAATAGAAGCTATATTTATTAGTATTACTGTGCATGAGGAAATCATGGAGATTTTTTGGTTAATTCAGAGGGCTCCATGCAAAAATATATGACAAGAGGGAATTAAAACTGTTTTTAAAGTATAATACATTATCATTGATGAGAAGTTTTAGTGGATGTTTTTCCTTTTCTTTTTCTTTTTGCCAGTTGTTCAGTGCAGCAGCAAGGCTGTACCCTGGAGCCCTTTCGAAGTCACCACATGAACCTCAATTTCTGTAGTCCCTGTGGGTGTGGGTGCCTCCTCAGGTCACCCGTTGAGAAGTGGGGTCCCCTTCCTTGTGGTGGATGTGCAGTGAGGGGATGTGTGTGCATGCTCCCCAGCATTGCCAGATGAGCCCCGCACATCCTTCCCACCTCCCTTCCCAGTCTCAGTTGCTCCATTTCACTCAGGATCTGGCAGCCATGGGGCTGGAGTTGAATCCACTGCTGCCTTCTCCTCCTCCAGCTGTGCTGGTACTGGTCTGCAGCGGTCTTAGGTGAGAGTGCCATCCCAGGGAGACTCCGTTCCGAGGTCACTGCCTGCCCTCATGGATGTGGGGTGGGGGGACACCATGTTTGTACACTGTACAGTCCACGGGAGAAGGAAGGCTGGGCGGGCAGTCCACCCCTTTGAGGCCAGGCAGCCCAGCTGTGGTTCACCTTATCAGTCATTTATTTATTTATTTATTGAGAAAACACCATACAGAGGGGTTACAATTACATGAGCAATGAGTACATTTCTTATCAAGCCCTTTCCCATCCTCCTCCCCCCACCACCAAAGTTGTAAAGTTCATTTTAGACATAACGACTTGTACATCTCATTGTTGCAATGAGTCCACCTGTATCCCTATTTAAACGATTTGTTTTTGCCCTTCCCCTCTACAAATTATACCAACAGCAAATACAGAGAGAGCAGGGGTATTCAAATGTTTTTCTTTCACTCGATTATTTCTAACATATTTATAAGATGATTTCTTTGTTGCTTTTTATGTCCCTCCTCCACGGTATAACCCCTGCTCTCACCTCATCTGTCTTTAAGGTGGTCTGGAGACTGGAGTTGTGTGCTGGCCCCTCTGCCAGCGGGCTTGTGACAGCTGCGCAGCTCAGCACCCTGGAGCCCCTTCAGCATCCCCACAGACTTCCATTTTCTGGTCCCTGTGGACTCGGGTATGGGCCCATCCCTGCATATGCCCATCAGTGCCAGAGGAGTCTGGACTTTCAATGCACCAGCTGCAGCACCAGGGGCCTGAAGCCCTTCGGCTTTGCTGTGTAGCCTCCTCCTTCGTCCTTTTGGTCCGCATGGCCCCAGATCTGGGTGCCTTTCTGGGGATGCTCCGTTTGGAGGCTCACTACCTACCCTTGTTGTGCTCCAAAGCAGGGAAATGGGTCTGGTCTTGGCAGTGTAGTCCACACAGATGGAAGGCAGGACTTGGGGTCTGCCTTGCCTTCCCTCCTGGCTTTGACCCCTGAGGCTGGTTTGCTTGATCTGGTCACTGATGGAGCCTTGTTGGCCGCAGCCCACCACAACAAGTGCTTCACCTGCTGCAGCAGCAATGTAATGTCCTGGGCCCCCTCAGGGTCACCACAGGGACCTCTGATGGGTCTACATGGGCTGGGTGTGGGTGTCATCCCAGGACTCCCATTATTAAGTGCCACTCCCCTTTGTGGTACTGGAAGCAAGAGGTGCCACATATAATTTCTACTTTCTAACATTTTCCTTCACTAAGATAAACAGAACTGGGAGATTTAAGTAACTTTTATAAAAACCAAATATTCAACCTATATCACTTCAAACTGTTAAACCATTGTAATATTTTTTATCCAGTAGTAATTCTTTCTGTAATTACTTATTTTACTTTTGAATGTAACTAATATATTTTGTGTGTGCGTTTTACTATTCTAGTATAACTTCGTTTGCACTACTTACATACAATTTTTTTCAAATTCTGAGATTTAATCATGTGTTATGGATAAGAGTTTTGTTGCACTTTTATTTCAGTTTGCCATTATGGCCTTATAAATACAAACAATAAAATCCATTTTTGTTAGTATCAAGTTCAATGATTTTGGACTATAGACTCAAGGATATAGCATTATATATCATACAGTATTATGTATCACTTTGTTTAAAACTGCTCCATAAAATAAGTAGTAATTCAGGTGGCAGCCACTTCATCTGGCATGCTGATCCCTCTGGTGAAGTAGGATCCTAATGGCAGTCTGTCCAAATCGGGCCCTTGTGGGCACCTCGCCTGGGACTGTGGGAGAAGATCAGGGTACACCTCCTGTTGGGCTAGGGCAGCAACCCAGTAGCTTCTGTGTGAATGACACAGTGCCACTGACTCACATCTAGCACCTGCCTGCCCCGTGGGCCTGGGCTCTGAGGATCAGCCCCTGGGAGCACACACACACCGTAGGGCAGAGACCGCCCACCTAGGAAGGAGTGCAGACTGAATAGAAGCCACTCTGTGGATCAGCTTGTACAGTATTTATCCTTCATGGAGCAGGGGACGATTCTGCTCCGCTGTGGGGAGAAGACAAGAAAGACAGGCCCAGGAGGGGTGATGCCAACTTTTGTATTCAGGCTGGCAAGGAAACTTTCCTCCACGCACTTTCCAGCAGGCTCAGGAAGCCCTTCCATGTTCCTGGTCCATGGAGTAGTAGCCAGGAACACTCACGTCTGATACTCCTGGCTGCTCTTTTGGGTTTGTTTGTTAATTTATTCAGAGAGCCTCTCCCTCAGACAGCAAAGTTATATTCTGGGTTTTGTAAAACGTTCTGCATCTGAGCATTCTCAGTGTTTGTTTTTTGTGTTGTTTTTTGTAAATGGGTTGTAAAATTTGTGTTTTAGGTTTTGAGGTGCAGGAAGAGGAGCCAGATTATGAACATAGTTTCCTACAAGCCTTTCATCTAAAACTGAAAACAGATTCTCTCTAAAACTGCCTTTCAGGAAATAAATTTGAGATGGGAAAAGGCTCTTTTATCATGAGATCAAAATGTGCTATTTTTATATGCATGTTTTATACGTTCAAAATACAATTAAGTAATTCACTATCTAGGAACAATTTTTCAGACCTAAGATATAAGTGTTTTGGGAGCTAGAGGCAGGGTTATTATGAGCTTTATCCAAAGGGAGGGAAGGAAGTTAAAATCCATAGATGACTTTGTAGAATCAAAGTGGTAATACAAAATAAGAATCACAAAAAAACCCTCTGTGCTATTCGGGGTCTTTTATTCTTCCATAATAATTTTTGGATTGCTTCTTCTATTTCATTTAAGAGTGAGATTGGGATATTGATAGGTATCACAGTGAATTTGGATATAGCTTTTGGCAGTATTGCCATTTTCATGATGTTAATCCTCCCAATTCATGAGCATGGGAGGTTTCCCACTTCCTTAGTTCTGCTTTCTTTTTCTTTTTAAGGTTTTTAAAGTTTCCATCACAGAGGTCCTTCACCTCTTAAGTTAACTCCTAGGTATTTTATTTTTTCGTGCGGCTATTAAAAAGGGGTTGCTTTCCTAATTTCAGCCACACTCTTATTGTTATTGGAATACAGGAAAGTCTTTGATTTCCGAGGGTTAATTTTATACTCTGCTAGTTTGCCAAAATTTCTGATCAGCTCAACTAACTTGGGAGTGGAGTCATGGAGTTCTTTAAATACAAGATCATGTCATCTGCAAAGAGGGAGAGTTTTACTTCATCTTTCTCTATTTGGATCCCCTTTCAGTTGGCATCTTGTCTTACTGCCCCAGCTAGCATTCTAATACTAAGTTGAAGAGGAGTGGAGAGAGTAGACATTTTTAATCTCACTCCTGTATTTATAAGAAATGGCTGTAACTTTTCACCATTAAGTATAATACTGGCTGTAGGTTTGTCAATCCTTAACAGAAAGAACAGTACTGGAACAATATCAGTTCCAAATTTCAAACTCTACTAAAAAGCCATAGTAAAAGAAGAGCTTGGTACTGACACAAGAATGGACCTGAGGACCAATGGAATAGGACTGAAGACTCAGAAATGAATCCACTGACCTATAGCCACTTACTCTTTCACAAGGGAGCTAAAAAAACAGAATGGAAGACAGACAGCCTTTTGAGTAAATGGTGTGGGAAAAATTGGTTAAACACCTGTAGAAAACTAAAGCTAGATTCTGTAAATATCACCCTGCATGAGAATCAACTCCGAATGGATCAAAGACCTCAAAATAAAAGAAGACACCAAGAAAACATTACATGAAGGAATAGGAATAACTCTAGGGCTTTTTTTTTTTTTTTTAGCACAGACAGAAATTTTCTTAATAGAGAGCCAGAAACAAAAGAAATCAAAGAAAGTTTGGACAAATGGGATTGCATGAAACATCAGATCTTCTGCAAGGCAAAGGTCATAGCTAGCAAGATCAATAGAAAGCTCACATACTGGGAGAAGATCTTCTCGACACAAGGTCTTATATCTAAAATATACTTAGGACTCAAAAAAATAAATCCCCCAACAATAAATCTTCAAAGAAACAACTGCTCGATAACTAAGTGTGCTAAAGACTTAAAGAGAGACTTCTCTGAAGAGGAAATAAAAATGGCCATTAGACACATAAAGAAATGCTCAACTTTTCTGGCCATAAAAGAAATGCAAATCAAGACAACATTGAGATTGCACCTCACTCTAGTTGAATGGCAATAATCAAGAAATGTAATAACAACAGATGTTGGAGGGGATGTGGTTAAAAGGGAACCCTACTGCATTGTTGGTGGGATTGTAAACTTGTTTAACCACTTTGGAAAGCAGTATGGAAGTTGTTCAAAAGACTCCGTGTAGAGCTCCCCTATGATCCAGCAATCTCACTTTAGGGCATTTACCCAAATGATCACAAACAAGGTCAGACCAAAGCTGCCAGTGCAACCATGTTTATTGCAGAATTAGTCACCATAGCAATGATATGGAATCAACTCTGATGCTCCTCAGTAGATGAATGGATCAAGAAAATGTGATATATATCTATATATATGTATATAGATATAGACATACACACACAATGGAATTCTATGCCTCCATTAGAAAGAATGACATTACCCCATTTGTTAGGAAATGGAAAGACTTGGTAAAAATTAAATTAAGTGAAGTAAGCCAGGCCCAAAGAAACATAGGCCCATGGTTTCCCTTGTTTGCAAGGACTAGTACATGTCTAGGACAAGCAGAGAAGATCAAAGGTTATGTACATATGACCATATAAAATGATGTTAAGCGAAATGTACCCCAAGTCAGAGACATAGTGGTTTTTTCTTTCTTGCTTTTGTTTTTAATATACTTATAATGTACTATGTGATTCTTTTGTAGGTTCATCCCCCCTCCCCCATGGTATAATCCCTGTTTTCACTGTATTTGATCAAGTGTTCTGCATTTTGTATATACATTTTTGTAATTTGGGGAGTGGAAGGGATATAGCAGAATGCTTAAATGGGGATGCAGGTTGACCCATTGTGATGATGAGATGTAGAGGACACTGTGTCAAAAATGAATTTACAGTGTCGGGCAGGGGTCAAGGAGGGAGGAGTTGGGGAGGTGGGGAGGGAAGGGCTAGGGGAAAAACAAAGGAGGAGGTAACAATGCTCGATAGGAAATGTACTCATTACCCTACTCATGTAACTGTAAACCCTCTGTGCAGATTTTTACAATAAAAAATATAAAAAAATCTCTGCCTGGTGTAGATTTCCAATGCTGCCCTCAGCATTGCATTTTTTTTGCCTTTTTTGGCTGTGGTTAGGTCTGCCTGTCCAGTGGATCAGTAGTCTTCAAGGCATCTTGGTCCTGAAGTGGACTTGGATTATCCATTGGTTGTTGGAACCAGGCCAAGGACAGGACAAAACCACTTCCAGGGCCTGGCTTCTTCATTCCCCATGCAACTAGGATTGAAAGCAGTATTTCTCTGAATTTGTCCCCAGAAAAATCACTGAACCAAAAGGCAAAGTCACCAAACACCTCCCCTCCTCACCCCATCCCCTCCTTTCTCCCTCCTTGGGAAAATACAAAATAATTTTGCAGGTTTTAGAAAACACACAAATTGCCCACCACCTCCCCTGGTAAACTAGGTTTTAAGTCACTAAGTCATGTAAACAGATAATGCCCCATTCATTATTCTGGACAACATCTTCAGGTTGTTGGATGCTTTAATTTTTTGTTGTTGGTGGTGGTAGGAGGACCTGAACTCTGGGTCTGGGTGCTGTTCCTGAGCTGTTCAGCTCAAGGCTAGTGCTCTATCACTTGAGCCATAGTGCCATTTCCACTTTTTTCTGCTTGTGTGGTGCTGAGGAATTGAACCCAGGACCTCATGCATGTAAGACAAACACTCTACCACTGAGTCTCCTTCCCAGGCCTAATGCTTTAATTCTTTAAAATTTCTTCTTGTCAGTCATGGGGTTTGAACTCAGGACCTGGGTGTCAATATATCCCTAATTTCTTCAGATCAAGGAGAGCCCTGACCGCTTGAGCCACAGTGCCACTTCCTGTTTCTAGACAAGCATCTCTCAGACTTTCCTGCCAGGGTTTGCTTTGAGCAGTGAATTTTTAAATTATATTTCTTCTACGTGTTTATTGGAACATTACAGTTTTTCTGAAATTTAAAGTTTTCTATAAACCTTTGTCTTCAAGTAATCCAACAGCATTAAATATTACATTTAGAAGCTATCCTATAGCACATCAATTTTGACATTATTATGGTAAGATGAAAATCTTATTCTTTGTAGAAAAATCCCATTAAAGTCCAAATGGGAAATATGCTAATTTCAGCAGTCTTGAATCTCCTTCCTCTTTTTTTTTCTCACCAGTATCTTTTCTTGTTTTGGAACAAGTGTCATGGACTGTCCAACCATTCAAAAGAAAGCTTAGTCCATTAATTTAATAGAAAAGGAATGCAGCCTGCCTGCATGTGAAGGCAACTTTGAGTATAATGTTAATCTGATAATTCACATCATTGAATTTTCAAAGTTGTTTTGATAATTTTTTGTTAAACCATTCGTTAAAGAGGTTCCAAATAGCAATAATAAAAACCAATGTTTTGCTTTCTAAGAAGGTTTTAAAAGCTAGTAATTCAACAAACACATTCTATCCTTCCATGATTCCATGGTGAAGAATTTCTCTTTTATAATTGCCCTTACCACTGACTCCCTCCCTTCAAACTTGCAGCTTTATTCATTTTTATTGTTACAGCTTTCATTTTGGTACTAGCATCCGTAATCTCCTTATAGTATTTGACAATGAGATTTCATTTGTTGTTAGAGAGCTCAATTTATATTTCCAAAGGCAGCCTCATGAGCATATCATAGAGCATAAAATCTTGAATATCATTAACGTGATCCTATACAATTATTCCATAAATTAATATAAGTACCAC
This sequence comes from Dipodomys spectabilis, assembly GCF_019054845.1. Lineage (NCBI taxonomy): Eukaryota > Metazoa > Chordata > Mammalia > Rodentia > Heteromyidae > Dipodomys > Dipodomys spectabilis. The sequence goes on along the minus strand of NW_024870873.1, from coordinate 875,789 downwards.
ATAAATGTGCATTTTCATATAATTTTTAAAATGCAAAGTAGTTACATATATATGTCAAAAAATAATTCAGACCATTAGTAGAAGAGACTAAGCTAAACCTTTTGCATCATCATCAATATTCTTTGTAAAATTTTCTTTTCTCATAAACTTTCACCTTAGGGCCTTCTTTTCCTAGCAAGAAGTTATGTGATGTCCTTGGATTTTAGTGACCTCTGAGTAACCTCTTTTCTTTCCACCACCAGTTAGTCCCTCGTGTTAAATACCTGAGGAATAACTTGGCCCAATGTGCCTGCAAGAGGAGTACCCAAGTTGACTGTCTATGCCCAATCTACCCTTTGTTTGGGAATGGGGTATCAGAGAGAGGGGTGTCAGGGATCAGGTAGCTGGAACCATGGTGTTATGAATTATGGGTAGCAGAAAAGAGTAGTAGAGACTAGGATACCAGGGAAAGGGTAACTGTGACTGTAATTGCTGAGTTGCAGTGTCAGGAAATTGGGTAGCAGCAACAGCTTTGCAGGGGTTGTGGTAGCTAATACAGGCATCCAGAACTGTTTAGCAGGGACAAGGAAGCATAGACAAAGTGAAAGAGCAAAAGTTGTGAGGGATTGTGGGGCACAATCAGGGTAAAAAGGTCATGAGTGTGCAAACTGGGTAGCCAGTACTATGGTAGAAGCAATTTTCATGGTGGACTGATGTGGTGCAGAGCTCTGGGTTTGCCTCTCCAGTTTTGGCTGTTAGATCTTTAGGGAAACTACCTCTAGCAGCTATTATCAGCTTGTTGTGTTCAGGCATGTGCCATCTATAAATGTCTACTCCAAGTAGATTGCATTCTTTGACACCAGTTATAGGATCTTTGCTCTAAGCATCCTGAGACCACACTCCACAATGCTGCAGAACAGGCTCCACATAGTGAGCTGCAATCACCTCATACAACTCTTGCTGCTCCTCTCCAATGTCAATTATGATAGCAAGGGATCTGAGATGTGCTCAGCAGCAGTGCTCTGGGAAGCTACCAATTCTTACTCTGGCATTCTGGGAGCTCCCTAGCAATGGGAAAGAGCACTTGCTGCGGCTCTTCCAACTTCTCTCTGTGGCTCTGGACAGCCAGACTCTTGTACCTCAGATGGGTTACTTTGATGTCCAGGTGGCCTCAAACTTGCTCTATCTTCTCTCTCTAGGTGCTCTTCAGCTTCAGCTTCAGCTGCCTCTCCTTTTCCCTCCAGGTAGCTCACTTCATCCCCACATCCTTTGAATTCTGCTTCATATCACACCAAGGCCTTCCACTTTCTCATTTATCTCTGTAGCTGCGAATCTGGCACAACAAGCTATATGTAACTTCTGTATCTGTTTACCAAGATTTGAGCTGGAATCCAAGGTGGTACTAGCTCACTGAGAACATGGGAAGCATCTTAACTACTCCCATGCCATTCACTGCTCATTGAGAAAGATGCAAATGTGTTGTGGTCAGTCTCTCCTTCTCCATTTCTGGCTCAGCAGAATAAAGTGAAGTCACAGTGGAGCTACCAGACAGCTGCTATGTAAGAAAGTGACCCAACCAAAGATAATTTTGTGAGGGGATACATATCAAATGTAGTAGGATGAATGCACATATTTATAGGACACTACTAAGGGCTTTCATCTGACTAGTTATGTTATGTCCAAAATGGCAGACCAATCTTAGGCTCTTGCCTAGATCTTCCTGTTCTGAAGGCCCTGAGGACTCCTACATACAACTCAGACTTAATGACATGGGTAAATAAAACAGTAGGTGAGTATGGATTAGTATTCTGAAGGTGTGCTAAGGTGTTGTCTTGTCATGACTACCATGAAATCAATGTCCTTTCTCTGACTTTCACCATAGTTCTTTATTTGGCATAATTGGCAAGTTTCTTAGTGTGCCACTTTCTCCTGTTAGTTCAGTGCACAGGTTAAAACATTAAGCATGCCAAACCATGGGTTTCCATTGTCCTAGTAGAAGTTTTGCATTCTAGGATCTTCCTTCTTAGTAAGTCTATTCTTGGGCCCTTATATGCATATGCTCACAGAAGTGAATGTCTCACAAACCATGGAACATAGTTGGCCAATGATGATTAGCTTACACAGAGACTCAAGAAGTTTGTGTCTGTAGCCTTTCTGAGAGGCCTTGGACTAGGTACTGTGGGCAACATTGACAGTAATTCCTCAGAGCAATACCACTGGCAGCAAGTGAGCCCTGACTACTACTTAGCCCTTACTAGTTCTCCCTCGGGTATGAACACATGAACAAACCCAGTTTAGCTTACTGCACAGTGTCCTCATCAATGAAATCATTTTGAGCCTAGGAAAAACTCTCCATTTGAAAAGCAGTACACATAAGAAGCAGATGATGGCCCACACTCAAATGCTCCAGGAGAACAGAGTATAAGGGTGTCTACACAGTTGGGAAATAGGATTCTGAAGGGTGGGAAGGGATGATTTTAGATAGCAAACTTAGAAGTAATTATATGAATTCCTAACCTAACTTTCTTCTGCCCCTCAGATTCAATTCAGGAAGTGGTGCAATGTTTATAATCACAAAATGGAGTTTTTAATCCCAGGCCCAAACTTTAGGTGTTCTTGTTACGTCTTCACACCTGCTGCTGATGTAAACAGTCAGAAGGGCAAAGGGGAAGGGAGCCCCTGCACAGGAATATAAATGGAGCTTACAAGCCACTGCAATCTCTGACTTTCTATGTTGAAGGTAAGATAAAAGGCAGTTTGAGTTTCTAAGAACTCAGTTTCTAGGCTACATGGCTCCTTCAGAAATTCTTTCCCTCCTCCTGTGTTTTGAGAGCAACAGTTAGTACAGTACTTCTGTCTCTTAGGGGCAATCTTTCTCTTCACACAATGCTTAAAGTAGACAATAGGTGGAAGCTGCCATTAAATAAAAAAAAGTATGAAATCAGGCTGGGAAGATGGCTCAGTGGTAGAGTGCTTGCCTTGCATGCATAAGGCCCTGGGTTCAATTCCTCAGCACCACATAAGCAAAAAGAAAAAAGCCGGAAGTGGCGCTGTGGCTCAAGTGGTAGAGTGCGAGCCTTGAGCTGAAGAGCTGAGGGACAGCGCCCAGGCCCAGAGTTCAGGCCCCACGACCGGACCACGCCCTTCCCCAAAAAAGTATGAAATAACACACAGTGAGTGCGTCCCCTGAATTCCTGGACCTAACAATTTCTCATTTCTGAAGAAAAAATGATTATGGGTGAGTACTAACAACTTCCACTGCATGGTGAGCTTAGAACACTTTTCCCAAGGCAGGTTCTGTCCAGGTGTTAGGATGGCTGAGATCTACTGGATCAATGAACTTACAGACAATGCAAGACAGAAAAGTCTAAGAGACTGAGTCTCAAAAGAAGAAACTGGACCAAGAAGAGAAAACTTATCATTGCTGGAAATGGAGAAATTCAGAGAATGTTTCTCTGAATACAGACAGGGTAAAATTATAACGAAGTTCTAAGTTGTGGCTCATCAGTAGAAACTATCAAGTCAAACCTCATTAAAGCTAAAAATAAAACTTATAAAAATAAAAAAAAACTATTTGGATTTCAGTACTAACATCTATTTTAAGATGTGTGTGTGTGTGTGTGTGTGTGTGTGTGTGTGTGTGTGGTGTCTGAGATTATGTATGGGACAGCATTGGTTCTTAAAAATCACAATATTGATGCTGTCCTTTAGGTTTCCAATTGAAGTCTGCTGGTGTTCTAGCTCTACCAGTTGAAACACACAATTCTCAATTTCTTCTGATTAACTGCAGATAAACATGTAATGGATATGTCAACCTGGGTTGGTTTCAGACTATGATCTTCAGATCTTACTCTCTGGAGTAGGTAAGGTTTAAGAGTGAGCCACTATGCTCAGCCCAGTATTTCCAGTAAGTTACTTAATCTTTCTGAATCTCAGCTTCTTCATGTGTGGAAAGTGAAGAGAATTACTTTGTGGACCTTAGAATCTGGTGGAAGTTATGACTGGGTGCAGGAAGTATAAGTGTTAAGGATGTGTGTACAGAGCCTGACACTCTCATAAAACTATTGATGTTTATATTGAAATGAATTCCAGGAATTGGAAACAAGAGGGATTTTTCTGTTCTAGTTTATCCATTTATGGGCATTGAGGGAGCCAGAGATATTCAAGGAGAACAGGGAAACAAATGCAGTAGTTGTACTCTGTAGATATTATGTTCACAATGAACTATACCACTGTGGACAGGGACAGGAGGGAAAATCAGAGACAGAGAGCAAAGGAAGGGATGAGATTGTCAAACCAGAAATGAACTCATTACCTGATTTACAAAATTAAAAATCTGGGTTGATGATTCTCTCCTCCAGTTTTTGTAGGTGCCCTTAAGGCCCATCGATGGAGATTTTGAAGGTTAACTTATATGATAATTAATATAGAGCCAGAATCTCTTAAGAAATTTTATGAAAAGCATTTCATTCTTAGTACTGGTTTCTCTTTGAGTGGTGATTCTATATGTTGTTGGCAGAGCTAATTTTTTTCCTTCTTGTCTTTAGTACTTGTCAGGTGTTGAAATCCTTCTTAAAGCTTTGCAACAGAGGTCTGCTATATCTTGGCACCCTGCCCCTAACTAAAATGGTAAACAACCTTTGAAATTAATGTACTTGATATGAGTTTTATTTATTTATTTAATTTGTTTTTGGTGGTGAACTCTGGGCCTGGTCGCTGTCCTTCAGCCCTTCAGCTCAAGACTAGTGCTCTACCACTTGAGCCACAGTACCTCTTCTAGCTTTTCTGCTTAGGTGGTGCTGCAGAATCAAACCCAGGGTCTCATGCATTCAAGATAAGCTGTCTACCACCGATCCACCTTTTCAGCCCTTAGGAGTGGTATTTTTGTGCACGGATCTATCAAGCAAATCTATTTACCAAATGTATTCATTTGCCACTATACATATTCAAAATTATGAATTATCTGATATTTTAATGAATAAAACTGTTATCATTGTTACCAGGAATAGTTTGTCTCCTCATGCTGTAAACATGGAGGAGGCATTTTAAACTAAAACTACAAAATAAATTTTAAGATCTTGGTGTTAACAAATGTGTCCAGGTGTTGTTACATTAAACAGAGAATTCAAAATGGTTTTTCTTCATGAATACAGAGATCAAAGTTCTTATAATACTTTTTTCAAAATGCAAATTAAAGGGAAAATCAGTCAGGAGGTAAAATTTATATTGAATGTAAATTTTTAAAGAGGAAAAGAAGATCCTAGATGGCAGACTAAAGACAAAGCAATATCAGAGCCCTATATGCTCAATACTAAATAAAAAGCTTTAATTGAAAAATTCAGCTGGAATGTGCGCATCAGGCAAAGGCAAGCAATCAGAGCCTACCACCAACAAAGAAACACCATAATGTATATCTCAGAAAAAGGAAACAAGTTCAGACCAGGGCTCAACATCCTTAACCTTGATTTCAATGATACACATACACCCCCCCTACACACACACAGAAACACTCACACACACACACACACACACAAGAATGTATGCAACAGCTCAACCTACTCACATCCATTCAACATGAATCAAAGATCTTCCTGTAATATTTGAAACTTTAAAAGTTTCTTGTAAATAATTGATAACAGATGCATAAGCAATTATTTTTGAATAGCATCTGCTATGAAAATGAGAGTTCATGATGGTTATAACTACTTAAACATCTCTGAATCTCGAAAGAATTAAACTAGAGACAATCTGAATTTGGGGACTATATTTCTACCAGCTCTTCTGCAAAGGCTTAATAAGAAGTTACGAAATCTAAACTTAAATACCAAATCAATACAATTAATAATTGTGTAAGTGAAGTGAAAGACACTGATCAGAGACTTACGCTGTCTCCAGTTCTCAGCCAGCTGCACACTGTGGCACCTTTGATACTGCTGGGCCTGGCCCACAGTTGTATCCCCAGAGCAGTGATCCTGCTGGGGTTGGGGCTGGGAGATTTGTGGAGAGGAGGGGTGGCCATGGGGGAGGCCAAGCTGGGATTGGGGGTGGTGGTGGTAGGGAGAGGATGGGAGGCCCTGGCAGAGGCTGGTGAAGGGAGGAAGGAGGCAGTAGCCCAGTGGCTCAGGAAGCAGCAGCTGCAAAGGCAGCTGGGTTCTGGGGAGTGTCTGTGAGGTGGGGAGTTTGGCCCCTGGGGTCTGGTGGCTGGGTGAGGAGAGGAAGGAGTCTCAAATCCCACCTAAACAGACAATGAGAAATGAGACAACCATTGGCTGAAGAATTTCAAGAAGAAAGGCAGGGACTTGGGACTTATAGGTAAACTCTGGGGGCGGGGAGGGCAGCAGTGTTGGACAAGTGGTAGTCATGCCTCTCTGGAGGCCCTTGGAAGTGAGTGAGGGCCAGCTCTGCTGTGGGCTTGGCCTCACTCTCGCCTTGAAGCAGGCACCGTATAATTCTGCCTGGAATCTTTAATAGCAGCTTAGTTTAACCTTAAAGTCTAATTTATTTGTTTTGCTTTTTGTTTTTTTTTGCTTAAAGTAATAGAAGAATTGGTGGGACAATCTGAAAGGATCTCTGGCTTCTTATTTTCTCATCACCCTGAGCTACAACTTGTGTGCTACCAGCTTAGATGATGGGACTTTGAGATTCTGGAAAGCAGATGCACATCATAAGGCCCCATGGCTTTGGGATTTCTCACACTCTTTTTAAAATGTAATTGTTACTAAGGTGTGTACAGTGATTTCACAATTCATGTAATGTGTACATTTGTCTTACAGACAATGCCATCCTTTCCTGAGCTTTTTCCCAGTTTCTGGTTTTTTTTTTTTTTGTTGTTGATTGTTTTTGTTTTTGTTCCTGACCTTCAGCTTGAACTCAGGATTGGGTGTTGCCCCTGAGTTTTTTGTAATCAAGGTTACTCTACCTCTGGAGCCCCAGCTCCTTTTATGGCTTTTTGGTTGTTAATTGGAGAGAAGAGACTCACAGATTTTCTCACTCCATCTGGCTTTGAACTGTGATCATCAGCCTCCTGAGTAGCTAGGATTCTAGGCCTGAGTCCCCAGTGTCCAGCTACTAAAGTGTTGGCTTCATGCTTCCCTGTTTGTGTTACAACTTTCCTTAACTCTTGGCACTAATACTACATATTGCTTGGCTCAAATCTGAATCAGTGGAACATGCTGTATTTTGAGGAAGGCAGGAATAGGAAACTGTAGGCCATGGGGACATATAAACTAAACAAATCATTGGGAACATGGCATAAAGACAAATAAGTTTATTGCCAATTGACTGTGTCATGTCTTTACTGTTAATTCTGCATGGCCTGTGGATGATGTTATACATATCCAAATGGTCATTGGCAGAAATAAGGTTTCTCATCCTGTTCTATAAACAAAACAAAACCAACCAAAAAATACTACCTCTGAGTCCAGCAATTTCCTCTAATTAGAGATCAGTATGCCCTAGTTTATGAAAAAATATCCATTATTCAAGTGCTGCTACTTTTTCTAACCACAAAAATAATGAAATATGTAGTTGTCTGTAGAATTGTGTATGAAAGGCATCATTTTAATTCACAAAAAATTCAGACATTTAAATGTTTATTTATCTATTTTTTGTCAGTTGTGGGGCTTGAACTCAGTGCCTGGGCACTGTCTGTGAGACTCTGTGCTCAACATAGTTAGCACTCTACCAATTGAGCCACAGAGCCACTTCTGACTTCTGAGTTGTTAATTGGAGGTAAGAGTCTTATGGGATTTTTTCTTCCTGAGCTGACTTAGAACTGTGATCCTCAGATCTCAGCATCCTGAGTAGCTGGGATTACAAGAATGAGCCACTGGCACCTGGCTTCAATAGTCATTTTTAAAATGATGAACTGCTTGGTGCCTCTGGCTCACATATATAATCCTAGCTATACTTAGGATTACAGGTATGAGAAACAAACACTAGGTGTGTGTAGTTCATGATGGTTTATATTGACATGTTTTGATATTGTTTGTTTCTTATACTACATTGCTCTTATTTTTATTTTCACCTAGGTGGGAGTGATAGGTGCTAGCCAGTGTTGAACCTTCTTTGGTTGAGATGGAGCCATGTGGCTCCATGGCATGAAATTGAAATCCTCCAGCTCTCAGCTCCCAATGAACCTGGGATGATAGATATATTCCATCACGCAGAGCCAGTGGTTGGGGAGCATTGCAGGAAAAACTACACTGGTCTTGAACTGATGTCCCAAATAGCTAGCTTTACAGGCATATGCCTTCAAAACCTTGTTGTATTCTGTTTCACTTTGAAGTAGTGTTTGTACATACTTACAGAGTACAATGATAACACACTACATGTTTAATATATAGAAGTCAATACAATTAGCAGGTTAATCTCCTAAAACATTGAAGCTAATGTATTTTGGTAACCTCCTGACTGTGCTAGTTATTTTAGAATATACCATAAACATGAATACATTGATAATGTGTACTAGAAGATTGAAAGTTTATAGAGATTGAGACAAGCTAGACTATGTGTAGTAAATATATATTTATCCATTGCTGCTCTGAAGAACATTATCATATATTCACTGTGACAATACCACCATATATTCACCATGACAATAATTTTCTTGCAGTGTAGAATTTTCCATTTCATAATCTGCCATCTTTTATCTTTTTTACAATCTTCTTATAAGTATGAATGCTTTCTTGTTTCTTATAATGTTTTGAAATTATTTTAAGATGGAATTAAAATTCATTGAGTCTACTGTAATTATCTCATTTTGTTTGGTTTTGTAATGCTAAATCATTAAGACCAAGGTTTCCTGAAAGTGATGCCAGCAGACTATATCACTAAATTTTATTCTAATTACCTCTTATTATTGTATTTTGATATAGGGTTTTATTGTTGCTGTTTAATAATATAGAGTGTGGTGAAGGTGGACTGAAACTTGCAACCCCACTGCCTCCAATAACAATGCTTTCTTACTAGGATCTGGAAGCACATAATTTATCACTCTAGCTAACAGGAGGTTGAGACCTGAGATTTACTTCAGACAGCCTGAACAGGGAATTTTATGAGTCTCTCCTCTCCAGTTCAGTACAGAAAACTTGCAGTGAAACTGTAGCACAATTGGTAGGGCACTACACTCAAGGGAAAAACACTCGGGATTGTCATATAGCCCCTGAGCACAAGCCCTAAAACACACATATGCACAGACACACATTCACCCACATACACACACACTCTCACATGTACACGAACAAAATTGCAGGCAATGTTGTACCTTAAATTCTTATCCAGGGGTTGGACAACAGTCCACTTATTTGTGAAGGTTTTCCTTGATTATTTTGAAGGAGGAGGATAGTTCATGGGACACAGATGACAAGACTTTAGTGAGGAATACTTTATAAATGACTAGCTTATAAAAAGAACAGGAGCACAGCTTTTATCTTTAAATAGTACATTCCTTCAACTATAGTATTTTAAAATAATAATCATTGAATTATGAGAAGAGAATGCAGCACCTCTTCCCTTCTCCCCTTCCCCTCTGTCATAAAATATGACAAAATTATCAAAAATAGTCTTTTATCTTACAAGAATGAACACTTGTAAAAATGTCTGACTATATGTGTAATGTTTGTTTTTCAATACTTGTTTGATTTTCCCACCTCTAAGTACTTGCCTTTTTTCCAGATGACAGCACACAGGGGCATCAAGAGCAAACAGAAGATTAGGAAACAAAAACCTTACAATGTCCTAGGAAGTAGATGTCAAAAATAGATGCAAGAAGCACATGGCAGGCTGAGAGGGCCATGAGATGCAAAATGATTTGTGCATTATGAGAGAAATAGTGACAAATAAGGCCTGGATCTGACCTAGGAAGGGCTCCTTGAGGCTGAGACCATGCCTGTATCTAGGCTTAGCTGAGGATGTTGGGAATTGACAATGTCCACATGTGGATATAGTGATGTGAGAGGGGAGATTTCAGTCTCCAGTTTGTCTTTGGGATGGTCTTATGTGACCAAACAGCTTAGATCATTGGGCTCTGAGAAATGACACTACCTACCTCACAATGGAATAGAATATAGAACTATGAGAGCCAAGCAACTGTAACTGACATTCAGCTCAAGCCAGCTCACTTGGCCTGTGGTGCAGGAACAAGAAAGATGTTCTTGTGTTGTTTTCAAAGCTCAAGAGACTCAGCTCTCAGGCATGAGAGGTATGAGTGCCTCAATCAATGCTGCAGACTTTGGATCAGTGCCAAATTACCAATCCAATGTCTCAGGCCTTTTTTATAAGAAGAAACCAAGGGAATCACAAGGCAACTCAGGCAAGTATAACTATGACAGGAAACCTATCTAATCTCATCCAGCCCATATTAGAACCTTCTTCTTGTGTGCTTTTATATGTGTATACTGAAAAAATATTTACTGTGTACTTTTCAATCCACTCTATTACAATTACTCAATTTGAAGGGTACTCCCACTTCCACGTTTCAAAGATCCATTCTTTTTACCACCTCAGTGTGACAATGAATCAGCCCAAACCCTGAATGTGCCTTATAACATATGGATCCTGGACTCAGGCTTGCTGGAAATGCTGGTAATGGACCTGGTCCCTGACTACCAGAAAGGTGATCCCTTCTATGTTGGAAACTTCCTATACCACTACAGAGAGTGGGGGACAATGGAGCAGTTGCTGGATAGTCTGTTTAAAAAGTGAATGTTCTTAAGCCAGGTGCCAGTGGCTCATGCCTGTAATCCTAGCTACTCAGGAGGCTGAGATCTGAGGATCATAGTTCAAAGCCAGCCTGGACAGGAAAGTCCATGAGACTCTTATGTCCAATAAACCACTAGAAAACCGGAAGTGGCGCTGTGGCTCAAGTGGGTGAGTGATAGTCTTTAACTGAAGAGCTAAAGGATATCACCCAAGCTCAGAGTTCAAGCCCCACAACCAACAAAAAAAAAGTGAGTGTTCCTCTTTCAAACTCAGGGTTGATGAGACCCCTTAGCAGAGTATTGGAATACTTGGCACCTTTCTGAGACTGTTTCACTGGAGTCTGATCAAGGAGCTTGGCTTGAGACAAAGAAGTACACTCTCTGGCTAATTCCTTAGGACTGGGCTGCCAGAGCATTTCATTTGCCTCAGAAGCTAGTGGAGCCTTAGCAATTTGCTTGCTGAGAGACCAGCATTAAAGGAATGAGCCCGTGGCATCCAACGTCCACCCTCACCTAGAAAATCACTATCTTGGAGGCCTTTGAAGGAATATAGACAGAAGAAAGGATGCAACTTAAACTTGAATAGGGGGCTTGAGTGCTGTCCCATTTGTAACACTCTACCATTTGAGCCCCAGGTCCAGTTCTGGCCTTTGGCTGGTTAATTGAAGATTAGTGTCTTTGGAATTTTACAAACTAGACTGCGTTCAAACTGTGATTAGTCGGATTAGAGGCATGAGTCATTGTGCATTTATTTGGACAGATGCATATAAGCATCCTCACAGAATTTGCATGAAATTGTGTAAACATATCTCCACTTTTTGTCTGTCATGTTTACATTACCATGTGGGTCTTAGCCAGTCCCATGTGTGTCCTGTTAGTTCAGAAAAGGAGAAGCATAGAGTTAGCTTCCTTCTCTCCTCCCATTGGTACAGATCCTACTATGATAACTGGAAGATGAACAAGCGAAGAAGTAAGTGGATGTTGGCACAAAGAGAAGTTCTGTCCTTGAAAACTGGGTATCTTTGAGGTTTCTGAATCAAAGCCAACTTTCTTCTTTGCATAGAAGTTGTGATTTTCACCAGGGGGCTGAGTCTTGGCACTTCAGTGCATAGCAGATTACACAGTTGTGGATGTGGTTGTGGTTTTGGACTCTCATGGAAGACAGGGAGGGCTGTGTATAGCGAGTCAGATTCAGCGGGGAAACAACTTTCTCTTCCTATCACAGGGAGAATTTTAGAGGATTATATTTAAGAAATTTCTAGAAGTATGTTTTGAGGAGCATCCTGCTTGCAGAAGTCTCTTCCCATTTCCCAACCTGCAAGTCTTGCAGAAAGAAGCTCTAGTACAAGGCTCAGGATGGGGAGGGTGGACTCTCATTTTCCTTGTCACCAATCTGCCCACAGCATCGTTTATTCCATCCTCCTTATGTGGATGGACTTCTACCCTGATGACTTCTATGAACCCAAGAACCATGACACCCTAAAAGAACTTACACAGTATGTCAAGCTCAACATGCCCTTTTCAGACCTGCTCTTCCGTTTATATATTCTTCTGGACCATCTGGAGGAGCACATGACCCATGAGACCCAGAAAAAGAGGAAGAAGTCCTTGTTTCAATGCTTCAGAGCTTGTGAGTAGGGATGGAACCTGGGTCTCTAGAGATGGGCCTGATTGGCCAACAGCCCTTAGTACTCTCCAGCTTGGCAAAATGTCCTTTTATGGATATTCTTTGCAGGTAATATGTTCTCTTTTTGAAAGAACTTGGAAGTATCCACTCAGAAACACCCTACCTTCCCATCAGTGTTCAGTCCAAACTCAAGTTCTACAACTTCCCCCATTAGATCCTCATGGAAGTTTAGTCACACCTTAACTTCTAGAGTCTACTCTAAGAATCCTGTACCTATTTCCATTCTCAGGTTTGCATCAGCGTAGAGCAGCTCCTGCAGAACTACAGATAAATAACCCTTCAGTGATGTAGTCTATGGGGACTGATGGAGATCAGAAGCCATCACTGATCTCCAGAAAGCATGTGAACATAGAGTTTTTTTTTTTTCAATTTGTAGAAAGGCCCAAGCAGGTTTTGAGTCCTGTGGACATCCCACTGGTTCTGAATTCCACATGTGATGCAGGTGTACCTGCACATACTACCAAGGAAGAAGATGATCCAGAATGTCTTCCATTGATGTTCACAATCCAGCTAGATCAGCTCCAAACCAGCCAAAAAAACACATCTTGGTGTGCAGGGTAAATGTGTGCTAATGGAAAATTACCCCAGTCTATGTTCAGTGAAACCAATAAGTGAGGTCCAAAATCTAGATTCAGTTGAGGAAAAGTAATCTTTCCTCAAAGAATACCCAGACCAATCTGTCCTCCTGCAAGGGATCCAATTTCCAATTGAGAAATTAGAATCTGTCCCTCCCTGGACTCAGGAAGAAAATTCTGTCTTTAATGAGGAAGTAGATCACTTTGAGGACTCTGAGGCAGAATTTCTGCCTGAAGGCAACTTAGAGGCCAATCTAGATTTAGAGATTCCTTTCCCCCTTCCTGGGAAAATCTTCATTTTTCTCTTTGTCCTGATTGTTGTAAAAGGTTCATTCTATTTATTTTTCTAACTTTATTAAAGTGTCAATTTTTTTTTGTTGGTTGTGGGGCTTGAACGCTGTCCCTCAGCTCTTCAGCTCAAGGCGAGCGCTCTACCACTTGAGCTACAGTGCCACTTCCGGTTCTCTGGTGGTTTATTGGAGATAGGAGTCTCACGGTATCTCCTGCCCGGGCTGGCTTTGAACCGCGATCTTCAGATCTCAGCCTCCTGAGTAGCTAGGATTAAGGTGTGAGCCACCAGCGCCCGGCTTAAAATGTCAATATTTTTGATATATCCTAAAATTCATGAATCCTAAATATGTTTCTTTTTAAACCTACAATCTGAAACATCGTGCATACATGTTCTGTGGGGGGGAAACACAGAGTGACAGGGGGCTGTACAAGAGAGCCTACTGCATATAATGGGAACAGTTAAATGCACGGGGAGTGGCAAGGAAGCAGGTCATGACTGCATAGGGTGATATGGTGGCTGCAAAAGGTCTAGGACAGCAGATCAGATGTCCTAGAAATCTGTCAATTGGGACAAATGCCACAATACTTATAGTGGTATGTGGGACGCTCTTCCAACAGTGAGTTCAAATCTGTATACATCTTCATTGTGCTTTGGGCAAATATGGAAGAAAAATTTGACTCCAGTAATATAAAAAACCTACTTAGGGCTGAAAATATTTGACAAAATATATAGAAAATATGTATACTGGAAAGTAACAGCCATCATCAGTAGAAGAAAAAAGTTGTTTTTTTTTGGGGGGGGTCCTGTTGTGGGGCCTGAACTCTGGGCCTGGGCGCTGTCCCTCAGCTCTTCAGCTCAAGGCTAGCACTCTACCACTTGAGCCACAGCACCACTTCTGGCTTTTTTCTTTTTGCTTATGTGGTGCTGAGGAATTGAACCCAAGGCCTCAGGCATGCAAGGCAAGCACTCTACCACTGAGCCACCTTCCCAGCCCCAGAAAGAAAGTTTACATAGATGAAAAAACACAAAATCAGGAAGAAAAAAAACACAATTAAATTAGTTATATGTTAATATGTGTTATATTCTTTATATTATATATAGTATATTATATAATATATAAGATTGAATATGATTTTTCAAACTACAAAGGCATTTAAATTTTTAGTCTAGTATTTTTATCACAAAACATTAATGTAAAATATTATTGGGGAAAGTAGGGATATAATTTGATTATAATTATATGAATATATATTTGTGCATTTCTAGATATAACACTGATTATAAATAGATGAATAATTATATACATATATTTGTATATATCTGTCTGTGAGGTGAATATAATGAAACTGACTACAGTATGTATAAAAAAGCAGCTATGAGTTGAGTCCATGAGACTCAATCCTGTAATCTCAGTGATGTGGGAAGCTGGGTTCTGACTTTTAATCTCTCTTACCCCCTTGGCCTTAGATTTTCTGAGGAGGCCTGGGCCCTTCAGTGTAGCAAAGAGACACATATGCAGTGGGATCACACTCCCTGACCCCAGAGGAAAGTCAGTAGAAATCAGGACAAGCCTCTTATCTTATGACAGTCTACTCAGTTCCTGTACCAAGATGGCCATCTGTAGAACATCAGATGGAAAGTTGGCATTCCCTCAAAAAAGGTCTAAAAAGAGCCTTCTGAACTATAGTCTCTGACTATACTGAATTAAACCATATTTCCCTTCCCAAGCTGCAAACACATAGAAATATAGCAAGGGCTCAAGAGAGATGGACAAAGATTTACAAATACATAAAATTATATACTCTGTTTTAGTAATTCAATGAAAATCGTCAAAGGCATGTCTTTAATTTTTCTTTTTTCTTTTTTTTTTTAAAGGAAATGGAAACATACTCTGAGTGTATCAGGAACTGGGTGACAGTTTGGTTGCTGAATTTTTGAATGCACTCCTGAGCAAAGGAGACACATATATTGGGGAAATTGTGTGGGGTTGGGTGTCCTCACACAGCTTTACAAAACAATAGCCATAACTTCTATGATGTCACAGTCACCTTTGTCATAGCAGCAAATAAGTGTCAAACACTGATTTTTCCCTGAAGTAGACTCAACACCACCAAAAGGCACAAAGAATAAGAGGGAATGATTACTAGCCACCAGACTTCAGCTTGAGAAGCTGTCCTGACCAGAAGCTAGGATAAATTGAGCTGGAGAAGGCTAATCTCCATGTAAGGCTCCTGAGCACTAAGGACTAGGCACTATTACAGGTATTGGAGAAACAGAAGTGAATGTGGCTCTCTCCTCAACAATTTCATGCTGAAAAGAAAACCAGAAATCATAATGATACTTTCTATAAATCAGAGACATGAAATTGGTGGTTTTGTGGCAACAACTTCACATTGGGGATGGGGAGAGACATCCCTAAAGAGGAGATAGTTGATATGAGAGCCATCATCCAGGCAATTATCTAGGAGCAGGTTTTATTTCTTTCTTTCTTTTTTTGGGTCCGGTCATGGGGCCTGAACTCTGGGCCTGGGTGCTGTCCCTCAGCTCTTCAGCTCAAGGCTCTACCACTTGAGCCACAGTGCCACTTCCAGCTTTTTTCTTTTTGCTCATGTGGTGCTGAGGAATCGAACCCAGGGCCTCATGCATGCAAGGCAAGCGCTCTACCACTGAGCCACCTTCCCAGCCCTAGGAGCAGGTTTTCCAGGCAGAAAGAACAGTAAGTACAACCCCCATTGATGGGAATGGACCTGACTTGCTTCAGAAAAGGAAAACAGCACTGACATGCTTGCTTGTGAAATAAGAATGGAAGGGTACAATGAAGAAAAGAGAGATCAGAAATGAAGATAGGAATAAATTAGATATATATTGAATGCTGCGGGTTACAAGAAGAAAAGTTATGATTTTAGTTTAAATCTGACGTGACCCACTGGAACCAAAGTGCTAAAACAGTAGTCAAACATATGGGTCTCTGGTGTCCCATAACTGGAATCCTAGTTACTCAGGAGGCTGATATCTGAGATATTTGGGCTGTACTGAAGCAAGCCCAAAGGAAATTTGGTAAGACTGATCTCCAATTAACCACCAAAAATATGGACATGAAGCTGTGATTCAACTGGTAGAGCGCTGGCCTTGAGGAAAAAACTAAGGGGCAGCACCCAGGCCCCAGGTCCAAATCCAAGGACTTCACAAAACAAAGAAGCCAACAAATAAATTTTGGTGCTGTCATTCATCATTTAGCATTCTAGTTCAATATATTTGATATGAGCCTTGGAATTATATCCTTAGCAAATGCTCTCCCGGATATTTTGCTTCATTACCAGCTTTCAAAGTCCTGGCATCACCACTGTCTCCTCCCAGTTAACATAGCAGTCTACCACTGGAAATTTGAAGATTTATTTTATTAATCACAAGAATTCTTATCATCTATCCACATACATGAAATGAATAGTAGCCACATTCCACTACTCTGAATATTTTTAATCCCCCTTTGAGTTAATTACCATTAAGGCTTAAAAACTCTAGAGTGGTTATCAAATTAATTCAACAGTCATCATTCTTCCACCCAATCTTGTAACATAAGTTTATAAAACTAGAGAGTATATGAAAGTGTACACATGATACCTTCTAACTATAATACTCTCAAGAAGTAGGGTTGTACAGAAACATCCTGATTGCATTGCCAAAGCAAAGGATAAGAGATTTAATTAAGCTACCTAACATCTCAGAAGGAAAATGCTATTGACTTTAGAACAAATTCATTAGCCTGGAACTGAGGAAATGAGTTTCAGAAATGCCAGAGGCAAAGGGTATTATTCAAATCACCTTATCATGAGGCACAAGCAGCCTGTCTAGATCAAACTTCCAGGAAAAAAAGGGATGAATGAAAAGCAATGCTTCTAAAACAAGCCAGTTGGTGGTGGTTCATGCTTTTTATCCTAGATACTTAGAAATCTAAAATGAACGGATCTCAATTCAAAGACTGGCCAGGAAGAAAACCTTCCTCTCTGCAATCAGCAGACAGGAAGCATCAGCTCTGGGCCTGAAGCCCAGCTGGATGGCCTCTGCCCACAGACATCCAGACACACAAGACCACCCGCATCTAAAATATTATCAAATACATTCAAATAATATCTTCTGTTTGGGAGATAACATTTAAAAGATGCATCAAAAACATTTCACTGAGTTCCAGTTAAAAAAGGCAGAGTGAAAGTGGAAATATGTACTCACTCACTGAAAGCTAAGTCACTGACTAGAATGATGTTAATAGGGCTAGAGGCCTATTTGGTAACTTATTCTTCAACCATCTTTCCTCACAACTTGTCAGTCAGCCTGAACAGTGAGATTTTTGGTTTTTTGTTTTTATTTTTTGTGAACATACTGTACAGAGGGGTTACAATTACATGGGCAAGATAATGAGTACATTTCTTATCAAGCATTGTAGCCTCCTCCTTTGTTTACCCTTCACATCCCTTCCCAGTCTTCCCCCACCCCCCCCAACCCCCCCCACACCAAAGTTGTAAAGTTCGTTTTCGACATGACAATTTGTACTTCTCATTGTAGCAACAGGCCCACCTGTATTCTTAAACGACTTGTTTTTCCCCATCTCCTCCAAAAATTATACCGACATCAAATATAGTGAAAGCAGGGGTTAAGCAGTGAGATTTTTGAATGAAATGTGTGTGAGCATGTAGCTTGTGAAAGTAGTCATGAAAAGCTAGGCACTGGAAGCTCAGGCCTGTAAAACTAGCTACTCAGAATGCTGAGATATGAGGAACTCAGTTCAAAGACAACTGAGCAAAAAAGACTCTTACCTCCTGTAAGATTAAATTAAAAGAAAGCTGAGCTGTGCTTCAAATGGTAGAGTGCTAGCATCACATACAAAAGCTAAGGGACAGTATGTAGGTCCTGAATTCAAGCCCCAGTACTGGCTCTCATACACAAAATAATCATGTCAACACCACAGTATATGCATATGTTAGCAAGGGATATAGATGAATGGGATGATGACATCATTTACCTCACCTTTAGTCTCAAGCATTCTGTGCAGCATAGCTCAGTGTGTGAAAAGCCCTAGGTGAAATCTTTTCTCAAAACCAGCAGCTATACCCTCATTTCCCTCTGCACATTTATATTGTGTGTATATTTATATTATGTGTGTGTATACACACACACACATGCACACACACACATAAAGGGCTACATTTTTCTAATTTTGAAATATATATCCATACACACATGCTTCAGAATGATGTGCCCTTGTTTAGGTTTCATAGGGAGCACAATATATCCAGGCTCATTCTTGTAATCTTAGCTGCTCACGAGGGTGGGATCTGAGGATCACAGTTTGATGCCAACCCAAGCTAATAAGTCCTCAAGATTCTTATCTTCAATTAAGTAGCAAAAAGCCAGAAGTGTCACAGTGACCGCATTGAGTAAAATAACATAAGCAAGAGCTCCAGTCCCTCAGTTCAAGCCTGAGTACTGGCCCACTAACACTCCAAAAGCCCAAAACATCAAACCAAAAATATGTCAAAATATTTTGTAACTTTTGAGGCAAAATCCAATGAGGCAACATAGTTTCTAGTCTCTTGAAGAGTTGGTGGGGAGCCCCAAATTCAACATGTGTTAAAATGAACAAGCAACCAAATAAAATTTCCCAGTAAAGAATCTTCCTTAGTATTCACTGGGACCCCTGACAAAGGTTTTTTTCTATGCTTTTTGAAAATCAGTGTTTTTTTCAGTAAGGGAAATAGTATAAGCCTTTAGTGTAAGTTATAGGAGTCATTGGAAGCTCCAAGTGAAGTGAATGTACAACAAAAAGCACACAATATTACAAGTTTCTCTGCCTCTGTTGAGACACTAGAAACCTGTAATAGTGTGGCCTCTCGGAAAGAGAAGGGGGATGCTCAGCATCACTGGTCATAAAAGAAATGCAAATCAAAAGCAAAATCACATTTAGATTCCACTCACCCCAGTTAGAATGGCTATTATCAAGAGAACAAATAATAATAGATGCTAGGGTAGATGTGGCTAAATAGGAACACTACTACACTGATGGTAGGAATGTAAGCTGGTTCACTCTGGAAGGCAGTATGGAGGTTCTTCAAAAGACTAAACATAGAACTCCCCTAAGATCCAACAATCCCTCTCCTCAGCATTTACCCAAATGATCTCAAATTAGGGCACAATAAGCTACCAGCATAGCATAGCTATGTTCATTGCATCATGGTTTATCATAGCCAAGATAGAGATCCAACCCAGTTATCCCTCAATAGATGAATGGATCAAGAAAATGTGGTATATTTACACAACGGAATTTTATGCTTCTATCGGAAAAAATATCATCCCTTTTGTAAGCAAGAAAGACTTGGAAAAAAATCATATTAAGTGAAGCAAGACAGACCCAAAGAAACATGATCTCTATGATTTCCCTCATTTGCAATGATTAGTATTAGATTGTTACTCCTGAAAGTGGATCATAATAGCTCAGGAGTTATGGGCATATATATGACCATACAACATGATATTAATTGAAATGTACGCCAAGACATAGAAACAGCAGGTCTTCTTTTGTTTAGTTGTCAATCTTGATGTAGCCAACGTACTGCAGCTAGTTCTTTCTTCTTTACGTCATTTTTCTTTTCCTATTGGTTTTATCCATGGAAATTCTTGTCTTTGATTCTGGTACCCTGCATCCTGTATATGCCTTTATCTGATTGGGAGAAGGGAAGGGAAATAACAAAATGCTGAAAGAAGTACAAAAGGTGACCCATTGCAACAATGATACTCACAAGACACTATGGCAGAAATTAACTTTACAATGTAAGGGGGGGGAGTGGAGGGAAGGGAAAGAGGGTGAAAATCACTGGAGTAGGTAACAATGTTCAATGAGAAATGTAACTTAATCATGTAAATGTAACCCCTCTGTACAGCATCTTTATAATTAGATTTTTAGAAATATAAAAATTAAAAAAGTTTTCTTCATAAAATCTCAAGCTGATACCAACAGAACTTGAGTTCATGTCAAAGTGTTTTTTTAGTACTTAACCACAATTAAGTGATAATGAGAAAAGTAGCACTTTTTATTGTATTATATGAATAAAGAAAAATTTCTTTTTATTTCTGTTTATGTAGAATTCATGTTTGTGATCTGCGTTGTTCCCAAGTCACACAAATCTCTTGTCCTTAGCTTTCTTTGGTATGTATAGCCTGGACATGTAATCTGAGGTAGAAGAATTATTCTTTGTTCAATTTGGAGGCCTAGCACAAAGGCCCTCCTCCCTGGGCAAGAAGTTAGACTGGAGGACCCCTGTCACTCGCTGTGGTTTCTCTCTCACAGCTCACTGAGGAACTTAGGAGTTTGAGAAAGTGACTGCTAATTAAGAATCTCTTACTAATTATTGGTAGAATTTGAAAACATATTTTGGTAATAAATAGACCAGAAAAAAATGTTAAGTTTGCTATTTTTTATCACTACATTTCTTTTTGTCTAAGTATAAAAGCCAGACTTACCCTAATGGCCTAGAATAAACAAAATGGCTTATAGAGCTCAGATGATTTCTTTCCACAGAAGATGACAAAAGCAGAAGAAACTGTAACAGGTCCACAAATGGCACAAGGAAGAGAGAGTGTGATGTCTCCTTAAATCTTAAGATTGAATACTCAATGAAGAACCCTCGGGACTGATGACAGCTTAAGAACCTAACACTTCCTGTGTCATTTCATCATAGGAAGCAGTCACCAGTCTCTCATCACACCGTAGGTGCCATGCCTGACATGACCTTGGCTGTGTCCTTAGAGGGCCCAGCAGGGCTCTGTCATGGTCACCGGAGAGTCATACAAGAAGGTGGTAACAAAGCCCGAGTCAGGATTTTGTCAGATCTAGATGATTTGTAACAGGCACTACTGACTTCTGACTAAGAATGTGGATATATTATCGGGGTCCTGCACACAAATTTATCACGTGTTAGTTTGCACCATTTCCTTATGAAAGCCAACAAAAGGTCATTAATGCCCTCTGGACATATTCTCATCAATATTTAGTAGATAAAAAGCTATATAAAATGAAGTTCATCATGAGGAAAAAACCCAGATGAAAACCAAATTTCAGGAGCATTTACAAAAATGTTTTTCTGCACATATCTAATGTGACAAAATATTAAAAATTAATGAAGCTTGGAAAGTTAGATTGATTTCTTTTTTTTTACTATGGTTGCAACTTTCTTTTACATTTCAATTACTTAACAAAAATAAGGTAAGCCAAGCACCACCAGTGGCTCACATCTGTATCTCTAGCTATTTAGAAATCTGAGATCTGAGGAAAGTGAACTGAAGCTAGACCAGGTAGGAAAAACCTGTGAAACTTTGATCTTCACTTAACCATTCAAAATGAAGAAGTGGAAGTTTGGTTCAAGTCGTAGACTGTTAACCTTGAGGAAAAAAGCTAAAGGTCAGCTCCCTGAGTTCAAGCCCCAGTATTCAAACACACACACACACACATACACACACACACACACACACACACACACACACACACACACACACAAACCCATCCTATCTCAAAACAACCAGTGAACAGGAAAAAGAAACAAGATGATATTTTTTTATTTTCTTTCATTTTTATTTTTAGAATTTATTTCTCGTTGAGAAGCTAAAGGGGTTCTAGAAAAGGAGGGACAAAGGTTGAACATGTGCAACAGTGGTATTCAATTGGTACTATATTTAAAATGACCTGTGCAACTTGTTTGTGGGGAAGGACTGGAAAACTGGAAGAGATGAAGGGAAAAGGTGACATTGTCCAAAAAGCAATGCACTCAGGAAAGTAGAGCTGTGGCTCAATATGAGTGCAATTCTTCAGCAAAAGAGCTCAGAGACAGTGTCCAGGCACTGGGTTCAAGCCTCATTACTGAGTAAAATAAAAACAAAGACAAAAGAAATGTAGTCATTACCACACAAATGTAACTAACTCCTCTACAGCACAACAACAATGATAGTAGTAATAATAATAATAACAATAAAAAAAGAAGGAGGAGAAGGAGGAGGAGGAGGAGGAGGAGGAGGAGGAGGAGGAGGAGGAGGAGGAGGAGGAGGACGAGGAGGACGAGGAGGACGAGGAGGACGAGGAGGATGAGGAGGACGAGGAAGTTAATAAAACCAAACCAGTGAGAGAGAAAAATTGAGAGAGCAAGGGAAGGAGTGACATTTCAAAAAAGAAATGTATCCTGACCTGACTTATATGACTGTAACCTCTGTGTAACTCACCTTGATAATAATAATACAAAAGAAAAAACAGAAATATAGTGCTGGAGGCATAACCCAAATGGAAGATCAGACTAATATGTATGTGATACCAAGTTCAAACCCCATCATCAATTTCCCCTCCAAAAAATGGCTCTTCTCATCACTTGTGCTTTCCCTAGCTTATGAAAGGGGGTTCAAACAGTTAAAGAGAGAGAAAGGTAATCTGTCAGGCACAGAACTGTACTTGCAATGAGCAGTACTTGCTAGAACACATGTTGACTAGAACACATGATGACTATGTTTTCTGAAATAAACAGACCTAGTTGGGCTTGAATACAGGCTCCACTGTATACTAGCTGGGGACTCAAAATTAACTAAACTCTCTGGATCTCAAATTCTTCACAGGTAAAGTGAGCATAACAATACTTACCTCACGGGACTATGAGATCTGGGTGTCATCAAACATGGAGCGGGTTTTATTTTAGGTGTGTGTTCAACACTCAAACACTGCTGGAAGGAGTATAAACTGGCATGATGTTTACTATATTTCTTAACAGTAATACAACAACTACTACAGACTCACTCCTGTAATCTTACTTACAAAAGGTTCTAAGTCTGGACAGGAAACTGGAGCAGACTCATCTCCAATGAGCTCTAAAAAAGCTTGAGGTGGAGTTTGGTTCAAGTGGTAGAATGATAGACTTGAGCATAAACCTCAGGAACAGTGCCCAGACCTTTAGTTCAAGCCCTAGGACCAACACAAGCGCGTGCACACACACACACACACACACACACACACACACACACACACACTAAATTTTGTATGTTCCTATCATCCCACTTAATAATACTTTCCCTCTTCCAAGTTCACCAGTTGTTGTTGTTTTTTTGTTTTAAAAGGGACTTTCTGTGTAGCTCAGGCTGCTATTAAACATACAATCCTCCTGGGTGCTGAGATTTCAGGCATGCCTACCATAATTGGCTTCACTCAGTATCTTTATTTATTATTTTTTTTCTGCAAGAAATGCATTCATACTTATGAAGATATATGGCTTAAAGCTGTTCACAGTAATATTCTACTGGACAAAATATAAATAATATAGCTGGACATGGTACTATGCAACCACATAGTAATGCCAGCCATACTCAGGAGAATAAGGAGATGAGGAAAGCTTGGTCTACACTGCAGAACTTGGTCTCCAAATGAAAGAAATTCTATAAATATTAATCTACTATGAAGCACACAATATGTTAAATTTATGTAATGGAACAAATAGATCATTGTTAATGGAAATAAAATCTTGGCAGAAATTATAAATACACATATATGTATATATATTTAAATTTGGAGAAATAAAATTTCAAGTGGTATTATCTGCATCTTTCAGTCTACTTGTCACCTACCTATTTACCAACACACTGATTTCTGTTTAGTCTTCACAAAACACTGTTCTCTCACATTAGTACAAAAAATTGCAAAACAAAAAGTACAAAAAATACATTATCATAAATACAAATGTAGTTTAATCCCTATCATAAGAATTTGGAGAAAACTTGCATTCAGTTAATGGCATTGAATACTGCTCAAGAAGGGGAGTCTAGGAGAATGTTGACTGTGTGTGTGTGTGTGTGTGTGTGTGTGTGTGTGTGTGTGTGTGTGTGTGTTCCATGAGTAAATAATAGAGTTAGAAGTCGACGTATTATTCTTGCTTAGTCTTTTTGCTCAAAGCTGACACTCTACCACTTGAGCCACCATCTCCACTTCTCGATTTTGGTTTCTTTTTTTTTTTTTGGGGTCCGGTTGTGGGGCCTGAACTCAGGGCCTGGGCGCTGTCCCTCAGCTCTTCAGCTCAAGGCTAGTGCTCTACCACTTGAGCCACAGTGCCACTTCTGGCTTTTTTCTTTTTGCTTATGTGGTGCTGAGGAATCGAACCCAGGGACTCAGGCATGCAAGGCAAGCGCTCTACCACTGAGCCACCTTCCCAGCCCCTCGATTTTGGTTTCTTAATAGGAGAAATATCTCAGATTTTTCTGCATGGGATGATTTAAACCTGAATCCTCACTTTTTGACCTCTAAAGTAGCTAGGTTTTAAAACATGAGCCACTGGTGGATAGCAACTACATTAACATTTTTGCATGTTTGAATGAACTTTAAAGTAAAATATATATGTTACTTTTGAGAATGGCAGGAAATAGTAATAAATGTTTAACAGAATTTAAAACATACAAAGCTGAGAATGGCAAGTAGCTGAGAATAGAATGGAATAAATCAAAATTTCCTATAACAGTTTTCAGTCTGTGCACAGAAATGATTGAATTGTTGGAGGCCAAGGCCATCAGATAGCTGAGTTCCAGCTGGCTGCTATGCTCATGAGGCCAGCTAGTGCTGTTCACAAGAATGTGATGTTGTTGGATGGCAAAGATCAGCTTCAAGTTCGGAACCTGGAATGTTTCTATTAATCTAGAAGGGGAAATATATCAGGACCCAATGACTGGGAATGTGGTTAGTGGTAGAATGCTGGTCTAGCATGCATGATGCACTTGATTTGATTCCTCAGTATGATGTAAGCAGAAAAACTGGAAGTGGTGCTGTGGCTCAATTGGTAGTGTGCTAGCCTAGAGCAAGAGAAGTTTAGGGAGAGTGCCCAGGCCCTGATTTCAAGCCTCCAGTGCTGGCAAAACTAAAAACAAAAACAAAAACAAACCAACTAAGCACAAAATGCTGTTTGTTGAAATAAATATGTTGAAGAATTCTTTATACTCACTAGAAAATTGTGCTGTTGGGCATTCATAATGAACTTTGTTATGGAAAAATTTAAGTAAATTAATTAAATATTATCTGGCATTGGACAGGACATTGTGAGATCTAAAAATGATTGCTGCCTATGGTTACTTGACATAACAACATTAGAGATACACTTGCCAGATTGTGATTTTTTTTAAGTATACAATTGTGGGATTTTTTCTTTTTCAAAATAACTTTACTGCCGGGTGCCAGTGGCTCACACCTGTAATCCTAGCTACTAAGGAGGCTGAGAATTGAGGTTCTCTGTTCAAAGCCAGCCCGGGCAGGAAAATCTGTGAGACCCTTATCTCCAACTAAAGGTTCAGAAAATGTGAAGTGGCACTGTTGCTCAAGTAGTAGAGTGGTAGCCTTGAGCTGCAGAGCTGAGGGACAATGCCCAGACCCAGGGTTCAAGCCCTATAGCCGTCAAAAAATAATAATAGTAATAATATTAATTTTATTGTTACTATTAAGGTTTTATATATAAAGGCTACTACTTCATAAGTTTGTTTCTTTGATAAAAGAAATGCATATCCATCTTCATTGCCAACAGTTGCTATATATTTATTCAAATACACACATACACACACACAAACACGTGTAGTATAAAGACCCAGTCAGTCTGCAAGGAAATATTTTAATAGGAATTCCATAAAATATTGTCTGCTGAGATCTGACTTGAATTTATAGTAATGTCTAGTTGCTTCCACCCATGGACAAGTCATCATCATTGGTGAAGATGTTGCCATTTGAATTTAGAATGCCCCAGAAAGACCTGTGTTAAAGAAAAATGATTTACCATTTCCTGAGAATACCTGAATATTTCCATTGGAGATTAAGTTCTTCAGAGTGAAACCCATGAGAACATAGACTTTCATCTTCTTTCTTCTTTTATTTTTAATCATTCTAAGTCAAAAACTTTTCTCTTTGACATACTCTCCACCTTCACATTGTCTTGTCACAGGCCACCAAAGCAATAAAACCAACTGAACATACCCTGAAACCTTCGAACTTGTAAATCTGAGTAAGCTGCTTAATAAATGGACAATATCACTTATTATGGTAGGTTATAAAGCTAACACAGAAGTCTAGTCTTTCTAACAATGTAGAATATATTAAAATGTGCTTCATTATAAAATATCTAACTCCATATTGTATTTTGTGTTTTTGTTTCTGTTAGTCCTAGGGCTTAAACTCAGGACCTGGATGGTGCTTTTGTGTTCTAGGCCAGAGCTCGACACACAATCTGAACTGAACTCCATTTCCCCTGGTGGTTAGTTGGAGATGAGAATCTAATGAAGTTTCCTACTCAGGCTGGCTTTGAACTGTGATCTTCGGATCTCAATCTCTTAACTAGTTAAGATTACATCCTTGAACTACCAGTGCCCAACCATGTTGCATATTTTGTGTAATTCCAATTTCCAGCATTGTGTAGATGCTTTTACTACAATATATAAAAAAGTAACCCTGTTTCCATTGTATTTGATGATGGTATAATTTGTGTGTGGGGGGGGAAAGGGAACAAACAAATTGTTTAAATAGGGATACAGATGGACCTATTGCAACAGTGAGATGTACAAGATGTTATGTAGAAAAACGAACTTTACAACTTTGGCACGGGAGTGGGGAGCGGGGTAGGGGAGATAGGTAGGGATGGTAAGGGGAAACAAAGGAGGAGGCAACAATGTTTGATAGGAAATATACTCATTACCTTGCCCATGTAATTG
This sequence comes from Dipodomys spectabilis, assembly GCF_019054845.1. Classification (NCBI taxonomy): domain Eukaryota; kingdom Metazoa; phylum Chordata; class Mammalia; order Rodentia; family Heteromyidae; genus Dipodomys; species Dipodomys spectabilis. The sequence goes on along the minus strand of NW_024870873.1, from coordinate 848,804 downwards.
TAACCCCTCTTTATGGTATTTTCACAGAAAAAAAAAACTTAAAACATAATAAGGATATTTGTAAAGTTTATAATAAAGAAAGAATGTTCAGCCTTTACAAAATGTATGCAAAATCTATGCTAAACTATTGATATTTACTATACCTTTCCTGTAATCAGTTTGATATAGTTTAATATTTGTCATGCCAAGTTTCTCTATATTCTACTGGAGATTTACTTTTTTCATGTATGTATGTATATGTATATGTATATGTATCTATCTATCTATCTATCTACATATCTATCTATATCTATATATTCTGTATAGATTCTATATTCTCTCTCTCTAGATATATTCCAATGTGGATAATTAGACTTGAAACTTTGCTTTGTTATTCTGTTCGGAAGCTGAAACTGGTCAGCTCATTCTGTGACAATATCTGTGCTCATTCTCATCATTCCTTTATTTACCACACAATCTGCCTTCTAAAATCAGCTTCATTTCCTAGGTAAGGTTACCAATCAGTCCAACCAATATACACCCAGAAGCTTTTAATAAAGCAAGCTTTAAGGAAGGAAGATAACATGAAGTGACAACTACAGAATTTCTACAGAGACATGACATTGTTCACATATCTGCCTTCCTTCTCTTCTCATACTTCAGAAAGCATTGACTAACCCTGTAAATATACTGCATTTATAACTTAAGGATCAGTGTTTTTTTTTTCAACCCGAAACCTTCTTTTCCATGATTTTTAACATAAACTTCTAGGACTTTTTTTCATTGTGATAGGATTCCATTGAAAACGAAGCCAAGTATATCAAGAAAGCCAATGTTTTCAACTCAGAGTACTAAACAAAAGAGGGAGAAAATGAAGGTTAGCTATATATGTTAAGCACAAATAGAGGCAATATCAAGATATTTTGAAATTGTATATTTTTACTGGATAAAGTGGCTCAAACCTGTAATATTATCTGCTTGGAAAACATAGATTAGAGAATTCCAGTTCCAGGCAAGCCCAGACAAAAAAAGAAGTTTCAGAAACTCTAACCATTTGCTGGGTGCAATGTGTTTTGCTTGTTCAAGCAGGCCCAGGCATAGTGATACTACCTCAAAATAAGCAATCAAATTACATTCTGCTGTTATGGCAGTAGTAGAGATGCTGTTTCACAAGTATAGAGTTTTGGGTTCAATCTTCCAGTACTGCTAGGCATTTAAGTGTGTGACAGGGCAAGAATTTGGCATGTCTAAGGTCAAGATTTCACACTCTTTTTACAAGCTCTAATAAAACCTTTACCTCTTTTGGTATTTAAAAAAAAATATACCATAACTTCCATGCCCAAACCAAATAATTTCTTATCAGAGCTTTTCTCCTATCTGTTAACTAATATGTTATGTGTTGGATACTGTCCCACTGAAATCACACTAAAGATAAAAAATCCATTGTCTTAGAAAGTGACTGCATTTGGAAACAGAATCTCAAAGGTAGCATTTAAGTTGAAGTCTCCTCCAAGAGAAGCAGAAGGCCTTGAATATTCCAAGGAAAGAGGACACAGAAGAAGCCAACTCTGATCTTGGAGTTTTAGTTCCACCAACTCAGAGGGAATGTATTTACAGTGTTAATGCTACCCAATCTGTGGTAGTGTATTATTACAATTAATAACAAATGTGGAATCTATAAGACATGAAAAGTCATTGACTCTTGGGGTCCATGACTCATCTCTACAATGCTAGTTATTAAGAAGGATGAGACATGGGGGATAATGCTTTTCAGGCTAGTAGGAAAATTCATGAGTTACTATCCAATTAACTATAAAAATTTCTGGGCTGGAGACATGGTTCAAATGGTAGACTGATTATTGTTAACAAACAAACTGAGAACATGAGGTATGTTCAAGCCCAAATTGGGAGAAAGAAAAAGTCCTTAGAATACTATGAGAAACAGAGCTATGAATAGGAAAGCAGAAACAAAAGAAATAAACATTGATACAGACAGACCTTCCCAATGTCAAATATGGCACAAACTCTAATATTTAGGGTTTTCCTTCCTATACAGTAGAAATAAATGGTATTTTGATTTGACAAAACTAAAGTGTAAAACTGTATGCAATAAATAATCACATTACTTTTATGTTTCCATAATTTAACTTGTTTTCCTACAAAGTTATAGAATAGTGTAGCTTTTGAAAATAAACCAATGTTGCACTTTGAAATATGATTATATATCCTTGCAAGTGTTGTCTAAAACTGATCTACAGTGAAATGATTGCCATTGGTATCTTTCTCAAGATTCCAAATGTTTATATTTTCTGCTGACCTTCCACAAAAATCATACCCCAAACATAACTTTTTAGTTTGTTCATGCAATCATAGAAACATAAACATATGGCACAAAATGTTAATTACCTTTATCTGCTGTCATTAATGTAGTATAACTAATACAATTAAGTATATACCTTGAGAGAAATAAGATTCTTCCTTCTAAATACAGATTTGCAGGCATACATGCGCGCGTGTGCGCTTACACACACACACACACACACACACACACACACACACACACACACATATTTACCACTCTGACTCAGGTTAGGTTCCTGACATTGAGTATCAGACAATGATCTAATAATCAAACTTTCCTGCCCAGATATAAAATACATTCGTAATTCCACACATACAAAAATACCAGATCATTCAAAATAATGAGAATATATAAAAGAACCATCCAGCTCCTGAGCCATTTACTCCCTGATTTCATTCATTCATGATGATTCATTTTTCATATAATAATTAAAAATCTTTTTGAGTCTCTGATTAGCAGACAAAAATATGTTGTCATATAATAGAAAATGTAGATAAAATTACTTGTCTCTAGGTAATCTTTAATATATCTTATCAAAGACTTCTGTTTCCTTCTTGCAGAGTCTGTTTCCAGCATTTTGCCATCATGTCTAATATTAAATTACAAAGGACATGCCATATTCCTTAATTCATTTTTCCTAAAGGTTACACTATGGAGTTGAATTTGATTTGTTTGCGTATTCTAAATTAAATATTCTCAACAACTTGAATTATTGTTGATGTTACTCCTAAGCCATTTGAAACATCAAAAAGAACTGGAAATTCACTTGGCAATGATTTGTGACTGGTAGTAATGGTTGTGGGGGGATGAAGGACTTGAATTATCTAGAGTGTCTTAAAAATGGTACTGTTCTTTAAAGGGCTGATCGTTTAGTAAGCTTTTTTTTTTATTGTAAAGATACTATACAGAGGGTTACAGTTACATGAGTAAGGTAATGCGTATACTTCCTCTTGAACATTGTTACCCCCTCCATTGTTTTCCCCTACCATCCTCTCCCTCCCTCCCTTCACCGAGGTTCTTTTTTTTTTTTTTGATTGTGATTAAGTGATTACATAATTTCTGGAAATTCACAGTATTGTGGAATAATGATGCTTATTTAAAGTCACAAGTTCATTCTAACTTTCCTGGAGCAAATTGTCTATCACAGTCTGTAATATATAACGGTGTTCACATGTTATATACCATATATGTGATCAGCAGCATGGGGATATTTAGTAGTGGTTCAACCAGATGAGTGGGAGTTCTTTGTTTCTTAACTCCTGTTAGTTTTGTCGTTTCACCTAACCTTTTGGATTTAGCATCCACTTATCAGGGAGACCATGTACTGTTTGTCTCTTCGTTCTTGGCTTACCTCGCTCAACATGATTCCTTCTAGCTCCATCCATTTCCCTGCAAATGCCATTATTTTGTCATTTCTAATGGCTGCATAATATTCCATTGTGTATAGATACCACGATTTTTGGATCCATTCATCTGTGGTGGGGCACCTAGGTTGTTTCCATATCCTAGCTATTGCAAACAGTGCTGCAATAAACATGGAGGTGCACGTGTCCTTGTATATTGGTTCCTGTTGTTCAGGGTAGATGCCTAGAAGTGGTATGACTGGGTCGTAAGGGAGGTCAATCTTTAGCTTTCTAAGGACCCTCCAGACTGCTTTCCAAAGTGGTTGTATAAGTGTACATTCCCACCAGCTGTGTAATAGGGTTCCTCTTTCTCCACATCCCCTCCAGCATTTGTCGTTGGCTGATTTGTGGATGTGGGACATTCTGACTGGGGTAAGGTGGTATCTCAGGGTTGTCTTTATTTGCATTTCCTTCACCACCAGGGATGATGAACATTTCCTCATGTGTTTCTTTGCCATTTTTATTTCTTCATTTGAGAAGTCCCTCTTTAGTTCCCTTGCCCATTTAGTAATTGGTTTGTTAGGTTTGGGAGGGATTAGTTTCTTGAGTTCCCTGTATATACAGGATGTTAACCCCTTGTCTGATATATTGCTGGTAAATATTTTTTCCCAATTAGTTGGTTGTCTTTCTAGCTTAGTTGTGGTAGATTTAGCTGTGCAGAAGCTTTTTATTTTAAGGTGGTCCCATTTGTCGAGTCTCTCTCCAACTTGTTGTGACCCTGGGACTCTGTTCAGGAAGTTCCTTCCTGTGCCTATTAGTTCAAGTGTCTCTCCTACTCTGTCCTGCAGTAGTTTCAGAGATTCAGGTTTAATGTTAAGGTCTTTAATCCATTTTGAGTTGATGTTGGTGCATGGTGATAGGCTGGGGTCCACTTTTAGTTTTCTGCATGTGGCTGCCCAGTTTTCCCAGCACCAGCGGTTGAAGAGGCTGTGTTTCTTCCATTGTTTGTCTTTGGCTCCTTTGTTGAATATCAGCTGGCTGTAGGCCTGTGGATTTATATCTGGATCCTCTATTCTGTTCCATTGGTCTTCGGGTCTGTTTTTGTGCCAGTACCATGCTGTCTTTGTTATTATAGCTCTGTAGTAGAGTTTGAAGTTCGGCATGGATAGCCCTCCCATATTGTCTTCATCCCCTAGAATTGTTTTGGCTATTCTAGGTCTTTTGTTGTTCCATATGAATTTTTGGACTGTTTTCTGTATTTCAGTGATGTATGTCATTGGGATTTTAATAGGAATTGCATTGAATTTGTATATTAGTTTTGGAAGTATTACATCTTTACTATATTAAGTCGGCCTATCCAGGAGCATGGGAGGTCTTTCCATTTCCTAGTGTCTTCTGCAATTTCTTTCTTTAACTTTTTATAGTTCTCATTAAATAGTTCTTTTACATCTTTGGTTAGGTTAATTCCTAAATATTTTATTTTTTGGGAGGTTATTGTGAATGGGGTTGCTCCCTTTATTTCCCTCTCTTCCTGTGCGTTATCAGTGTATAGGAAGGCAACTGATTTTTGTGGGTTTATTTTGTATCCTGCTATTTTGCCGAAGTGCTTTATGATTTCTAAGAGTTTGGGGATGGAGTTTTTGGGATCGTGGAGGTATAGTATCATGTCGTCTGCAAAAAGGGATAGTTTAACTTCTTCTTTCCTTATGCAGATCCCTTTAATGTCTTTTTCTTGCCTTATTGCCCTGGCTAAGGGTTCTAGGACTATATTGAAGAGGAGTGGAGACAGTGGGCATCCTTGTCTTGTTCCTGATTTTAGGAGAATTGGTTGTAGCTTTTCCCCATTAAATATAATATTGGCTATTGGTCTGTCATAAATGGCTTTTATTGTTTTTAGGAATGTTCCTTCTATTCCTATTTTCTCCAGGGCTTTTAGCATGAATGAATGTTGAATTTTATCAAAGGCCTTTTCTGCATCTGTGGCGATAATCATGTGATTCTTGACCTTGGCTCTGTTGATATGTTGGATTACATTTATTGACTTACGTATGTTAAACCATCCCTGTGTCTCTGGGATGAAGCCTACCTGGTCATAGTGTATTATTTTTTTTATGTGTTTCTGGATTCTGTTAGCTAGAATCTTGTTAAGGATCTTTGCATCTGTGTTCATCAAGGAAATTGGCCTGTAATTCTCCTTTTTGGTTGGGTCTTTGCCTGGTTTGGGGATGAGTGTGATATTGGCTTTGTAGAATGAGTTTGGGATAGCTCCCTCCTTCTCTGTTTCTCTGAAGAGCTTGAGGAGTATGGGTATTAGTTCTTGTTTAAAGGTCTTATAGAATTCTGCTGTGAATCCATCTGGTCCTGGGCTTTTTTTTGTTGGAAGACTTTTGATAGCTTCCTGTATCTCATTATAGGATATTGGCTTATTTAATTGGTTAACTTCTTCTTTTCTCAGTTTGGGCAACTTGTATTTCTCTAAAAATGCATCCATTTCTGCCAGATTTTCTTCCTTTAGAGAGTATAGCTTTTGAAAGTAGTCTGTTAGAATTGTTTGGATATCTTGGGTACGTGTTGTGATGTTTCCCGTGGCATCCCTAATCCTATTAATATGAGTTTCCTCTCTCCTTTTTTTAATTAATCTTGCCAACGGGCCATCAATTTTGTTTATTTTTTCAAAGAACCAGCTTTTTGTTTGGTTTATTTTGGTTATGGTTTTCTAATTTTCTGATTGGTTAAGCTCTGCTCTCAATTTGGTTATCTGGCTTCGTCTAGTAGCTTTAGGTCCCATTTTTTCTTGTTTTTCTAGCTGTTTTAGTTGCAACATGAGATTATTTACTTGGTCTGTCTCCATTCTCTTGATGTGGGCACTGAGGGCAATAAATTTGCCCCTCAGGACTGCTTTTGCTGTGTCCCACAAGTTTCTTTGTGAGGTGTTTTCATTTTCATTGAGTTGTAGGAAATACTTTATTTCTTCTCTGATCTCTTCTGTTACCCAGGTCTTGTTAAGGAGTGTGCTGTTCAATTTCCATGTATTAGAGAAATTTCTGCGGTATGCTTTGTTATTGAGAGCTAGCTTGATTCCACTGTGGTCAGATAGGATACAGGGGATTATGTCGATCCCTTTGTATTTGCTGAAGTTCCTTGCATGAACTATGATACGGTCTATTTTGGAGAAAGTTCCATGAGCTGCTGAGAAGAATGTGTACTGTGTTGTTTTAGGGTGAAATACTCGGTAGATGTCAGTTAATTCCGCTTGAAGTATGGCCTCACTTAATTCGGTAGCTTCTTTGCCAATCCTCTGGTTGGTAGACCTGTCCTTTGGTGAGAGTGGTGTGTTAAAGTCTCCTAGTATTATTGTATTGGGATCTATTTTATTCTGTAAGTTTGAGAGCATTTATTTGACATATCTGGGTGCACCAATATTTGGGGCATATAAGTTGATGATGGTTATATCCTCCTCTTGGATTGTTCCCTTTATTAATATGTAGTGTCCGTCCTTGTCTTTCTGTACTGATTTTAATGAAAAGTTTATTTTGTCAGATATCAGGATAGCTACACCTGCTTTCTTACTGGGGGCATTTGATTGGTAGATCCTTTTCCACCCCATCACTCTGAGTTTGTTTGTATGTTTGGCTGAGAGGTGGGTCTCCTGAAGGCAACAGATTGATCGGTCTTGTTTTCTGATCCAGTCCTCAGTTCGTTTTCTTTTAATTGGCAAATTCAGCCCATTTATATTAAGAGAAAGTATAGAGAGATGCATTGTTGTCCCTGCCATTCCGTTTTCCTAAGTTTTTCTTCTTTCCTTTCTTCCTGTGCTTGCTCAGTTAGACTTTGAGTAACGCCTGTTTGGGGCAGGTCCCAGTTCCTGGCTGCTTTCTTCAGGTTGTGTCCTCCCTCTTAGAATTCTTTGTAATGCTGGCTTAATGTTTATGTATTCATTTAGTTTTTCTTTGCTATTAAAAGTTTTCAGTTCTCCATCGAATGTGAATGCTAGCTTTGCCGGGTATATTAGTCTGGGTTGGCAGTTATTGGCTCTCAGGGCTCGTTATGGTGCTTTCCCAGGCTTTTCTTGCATTCATTGTTTGTGTGGAGAGATCTGCAGTGATTCTATTTTTTTTCCCGTTGTAGTATAGCTCCTTCTTCATTTTTGCTGCATGCAGGATTGTTTCCTTATTATTCAGATCTATCATTTTTACTATAATGTGTCTAGAAGTGTTTCTGCTGGGATCTTGCTTGTTGGGTGTTCGATAAGCTTTTGTGATGTAGTTAAGATGGTCGTTTTTGAGGTGGGGAAAATTTTCATTGACTATCTTGTTAAATAGGTGTTGCATTCCCTTGCTCTGGAATTCCTCACCTTCGTCCACTCCGATTATGCGAAGGTTAAATTTCTTGGCATTATCTGCTTGCTCTTGAATTTCCCTTTGGCTTAATTTGAGTGATTTTTCCATATCTGTCACTTTTTGGTCCAGTTGGTGTATTCTGTCTTCTGTATCTGACACTCTACCTTCCATTTCATTCACTCTGTTGACCGTGGCTTCTATTGTGGTTTGCATGGAGGAAATGGATCCCTTTATGGATTCAATGTTGGTTCTCAGAGTACTGATCTCACCTCTCAATGAGTTATGCATTACCTCTAATTTGGCATTTATCTCATTTCTTACTGAGGTTTGTGCAGCTTCTATTTTTGCATCCAACTTTTGTTTGATATCCTGTAACTCTTTTGATAGTTCATCCTTGTGCTCTTTCAATTTCTGATCAATTTCTCACTTTATTTCTTGAGTCATTGCCTCCAGCAACCCTTGGATGTAGCTTTTGTCTTCCATTCCTGCTTTGCTCCCACTGGGGCTCTCTCCTACATGGCTGCTGGCTTTTGAGGTGAGCTTACTGTCCTGGGTGGTGGTAAACCTTGTGATTTTTCTCTGTGATTTTCACATGGGGGTTCAGGAGACTGCTCTTCAATCTTGTTTGGGTGTGTCTGTCTTTGCTTGGTTGCTGATTCTGTATTGGTAGAGAGAGTCTGTGCCTGATCTGGATTCTGTTGGGAGCCTATTTCCAGCTGCTATTCTGACTTACTTAGGATTCTCAGCTCTCTGCTGTAGCAATTCCCGCCTTTGGAAGGGTTGAGCAGCCTAGACTGCTTGTGTTTGCTCCTGCGGGTGCTCTTGCGAAGATCAGATGCTCTGGATGCACTCTCCCAAATACTGGAGTCTGCTATGGGCTCCTGATGTGTTTTTGTTTGTTTGTTTTGGGCTGGTTGTGGGCTTGAACTCTAGGTTTGGGTGCTGTCCCTCAGCTCTTCAGCTCAAGGCTGGCACCCTACCATTTGAGCCACAGCCCCACTTCTGACCCTTTTTGCTTTGTTCAGGCGCCGGTCCCCGGGCCTGGTTCCGGCCCCAGCCTGGAGCGCGCTCGTTAGGCCTGTGCTAACGTGTATACCACCTAGGTTATGCAGCCTGGAGGACACAGTTCAAATTTCTTCTACTGTTGGTAGTCTTGACCCAGGGGCGCTGTTCCTGGCTTGGGCATTTAAGCTCCCTTCCAGGGGTGCTCTTGCTCTGGCCTGGCCAGCAGAGTGTGCTCCACCGGCTGGTGGAGCTCTCGAACAGTTCCCAGTTTTAGTGGGTCCTGTGGTCTGGGTGTTGGGGTAGGGAGTCTAGGTCAGGGTCTGGGGATTCCCTCCAGCTCTGGTCTCCCTTGAGGGATTCACTGTCCCCTGTTGGGTACTCACCCTGTAGGTCATCAGTTGTTGTTGCAATCCAAGTTCAGTTGGGGTAGTTGCGGGCTGGGTTGGGCGGCCCCCCGCCGGGTAGTTGCGATTGCGATTGGGCGGGTGGTCTGCGGACAGGTCCCTTTGTCGTGCTGCTGGTGCCGGGCGGCTTTGGCGGGATGGAGCCTCTCCGCTCCGGTGGAGAGTGAGGGGTAGGGGTGGGATCCTCGTGGAGACTTCCGGCTGGTAGGTTTCTCTGTTCCTGGCGATCCGCTGTTCTGCAATCCGGTACCTGGTGATCTGCAAGAAGCCCCCTGTGTCTCTGTGGCTCCGGCAGTCCCAGCCGGGCCGGCTGGCCGGCGGCTTGGCGCACTGCCGCGCGGCCAGTAAAGGTTGGGGGAGGGGTCTTCTCTCTTCTCTGTTCTGAAATTCTTCTTTTCCTCTCTTTCTTTTTTTGTTATTTTCCACCTCTGGTTTTTCTCTGAGTGTTCGTCTTTTTGTTGTTGTCGGTCTCTTGGGGAGATTAAATGTTGGAACTCGAACTCTCTTTTTGGTTGGAGAGAGCTGTGGCGTTTCCCTACTGCCCCGTCGCCATCTTGGTCCCCCCTCCTCCAGCAGTGTGTTTTTAAGCCTCCATGTGTTACAGGATTTTCTTTGGTGGATTTTGGTGCTGAGTTCTAATTTTGTTCCCTTGTGGTCTGAGACAATTCAAGGTATAACTTCAATGTTTCTGAATTTGGACCAGTTTGCTCTGTGGCCTAATAGTTGTCTATTTTGGAAAATGTTCCATGTGCTGCTGACAAAAACGTGTATTGTGATGCTGCGGGGTGAAATATTCGGTAGATGTCTGTTAAATCTAGTTTATCTATGCAGTTGTTTAGGTCTGCAATTTCTGTTTTTGTAGAGTTGATCTATCTAGTGGGGAAAGTGGTATGTTAAAATCCCCAACACTTAATGTCTTTGGATCTGTGTGGGATTTGAGTTATAGTAGTGTTTCTTAGTTAAATTTGGGTGCTCTGTTTTTTTGGCGAATAGATATTTAGGATTGTAATATGCTCCTGAAGGAGAGATCCCTTAATTAGCATGTAGCGACCTTCTTTATCTCTTCTCACTAATTTTAATTTGAAGTCTATTTTATCTGATATTAGGATTGCAACTCCCGCCTGTTTATGGGGGCCATTTGCTTGGTAGATTTTGTTCCAGCCTTTCACATTGAAAATGTGTTTGTTTTTATGGGCAAGATGTGATTCCTGAAGGCAGCAGATAGAAGGATCTTGCTTTTTAATCCAACTAGACAGTCTATGTCGCTTAATTGGAGACTTAAGTCCATTAATGTTGGGAGATAGGACTGAGAAGTATTTGGGAGTTCCTGCCATGTTATCCACCTTCTTGGGGGCTGTGAAAACTGGGTTCTTCCTATGGTTCTTGGATTCTCAGTTTGGGTGAGGTTTCTTGGCCTTCATTGTGGTCTTGTTGGTTTTCTATGTGTAGGACATCTTTAAGAATCTTTTGTAGGGCTGGTTTGGTGGAGATATATTGTTTCAGTTTTTCTTTGCTATGGAAGGTTTTTGTTTGACCTGAGGTTATGAAGGAGAGTTTAGCTGGATACAGAATTCTTGGTTGATAGTTGTTTGTCTTTAGGGCATGGCATACATCATTCCAGGCTCTTCTTGCTTTGATTGTCTCTGCTGAGAAATCTGAGGTGATTTTAATTGGTTTCCCTTTATAGGTGAGTGATACTTTGTCCTTGACAGCTTTAAGGATCTTTTCCTTGGTCTGAATTGATCCTGTGTGGATTATAATGGGGCAGTGGTATGTCCTATTCTGGTCTGGTCTATTTGGAGTTCTATAAGATTCTTGTATCTGAATAGGCCTATCTTTTTGCATGTTTGGGAAGTTCTCTGATAGGATCCTGTTAAACAAATTTCCTATACCATTAACTTCTGTCTCTAGGTGCTCCTCTACAACCATTATCCTCAGATTATGCCTTCTGATGGTGTCTTCCAAGTGTTGAATAGATCTATCATATTTCTTGGATTTGTCTTGGATGGTTGTATGTTCTTTCTGTATAATAGCTAGGCTGTCTTCAATCCCTGGGATTTGATCTTCTGCATGGTCTAACCTACTATCAAGACTTTCTACTTTGTTTTTTATTTCTTTTCCTTCTACTTGGTCGGCTTTCATGGCTTCAAATTCTTTGTTGGAGCTTTGTTTTAGATTTTGTATGAACTTCTTTTCTTCCTTAATTTGGTGTTCAGTGTTTATTCTCAAATCACTTAGTTGATTGGTTATGGTTTCCTTGGACTCCCATTCCTTCTGTTGGGTTCCATTCAGCATTCCCTTTGTGGTCTCCCTGACTTCTTTCAGCTCTGTGTTTATGGATTCCATGAATCCCTTTAGTGATCTTTCTGTATTCTCATCCTGCTCTCTGAATTCCTGTATTACTCTCTGATTAGCTTCCTCATGTTCACGCAGTTCCTGTAGTTCTCTTTGGGTGTTCTCAACCTGCTCATGTCATTCCTGGCTTTCTCTTTGAGTGTTCTCAAGTTGCTCATGCAATTCCTGTATCAATCTCTGAGTAGCTTCTTCACGCTCATGATATTCCTGCATTTAAAGTTTGTTTTGCCTCCTCTCTCTCCCTATGATGCTCATACAGAGTCCTTTGCAGGTTTTCAATCTTTTCATTTACCATGTTTACCAGTAGTGTTTGTAGAGCTTTTTGGGAACTCTCCTCTGGATTATTCATTATCTGTTCTGTCCCCTGATTATGAGTAGGAGTTGAGATACCCGGACTTGCCATTTTTCTTGTGTTTTTCCAGATTGCTCTGCCCATTTGAGATGAAAGTAACACCAGTTTTGTGTTAGCACAGTATTTTAAGGCAAGCATCAACCAAAGTCTGTAGTTGCACAGTCAAAAGTCTGCAGATACAATCTAGTTCAATAGATATATCTATTCAACATCAAACAACTATGTATTAATGGGCTACGAACCACAAAGAAGAATTTGGCAAACAGAAATTATTAGGTTTAGGGAGAGATGTAGGTGAAAATAGGCATAGAGGGATGCGGAAAGGCAGAAGGAGAGGTAACTAAATCCTAATCTCAAAGCGGGAAATAGGTTGGATAGAATGATAGTAGAGAGAGAAAAAAAGAAGAAAGAGAAAGAAAAAAAGAAGAAAAAATGGAAAAACAAAAATTAAAAATTAAAAAGTGCAACACTTAAAAATTATGCAAAAATGAAAACGTAATATGCAGAGAAGAACGTTGATAAAATAAGAGAAGGGGAGGGATAGAAAGGAGACGTGAAAAACTTAAAAATAAAAATGCTTAAAATATTATATAGGCATAAAGAGGTAGTACTGCTATTAAGGAATTTAAGTCTAAGAGGTTTTAAATTGAGTAATACATTTCTGGATTAAGTGTGTACACAATGGGGCTAAGGTCTAATAATCGACTACAGGTATATCTGAGGATGAGCAGAACAGCAATTAAGTCATGCAAAGAAGAATGAGAGAAAAGAAAAAGTGAAAAGAACGAGAAGGAAAGAAAAAAAGGATCAAATGGTGAGTGGAACTAAACAAAAAAATTAAAAAAGAGAAAAAAGGAAAAGGGAAAAAAGTATACACACATATACCCCTAAAATAAAAATTATTAGAGGAAGACAAAAAAGTTAATAGAAAACAAAATTTTTTTAAAGTTAAAAATTAAAAATTAAAAAAAAGTTTTAGAAAAAAATTTTTTAATAAAAGGTGCAAAAAAAGAGTTCTTTGATTTTTTTGGGGGGGAGGGGAGATGGGAAGATCCTGTATCTCCCTTGTGTCCATAACCAGTCTCTTGTTGGAGTCTCTGGTCTGCTTGTGGTGTTTGATTTTCCTGTGGCTTGGTTGGTTTCGTAAGTCAGTTTGTTTGAGCAGGCAGAAAAATGCTCTGCTTTACCCAGGATTTTGTGATCCTCCTCCCAAGATAGGTCAATGGGAGGGAGATCTGCTTTGAGTATCACAAAAGAGGAAGATGGCTGTTTCCTCTAGTTTGGAGATGTTGTGATGAGGCTAGGTTCTGGGTAGAGTTGAGGCCTTTCAGCAAACAGCTGCTTTTCCCTAAGGAGCTAGCTTCTGAGAAACTCACAGAGCCCAACCTGGAGCCATTCTCAGGGTTTATGTTTACTGAATTTCAATTGATTGTCAAGGCTGATGTAGGGAGGGGCAGCCTCTGGCTTTGATTACCTGTGTTGCAGGTATGGCGGCTATGGCCACAGCCACCACAGCTGTGGCAGCTGGCAAGTGCTCATATCTGTCTCCTTGCCTGGATTTTCCCTCTCTGGCCTAACTCTCTGCACTGTGATGGCACACTTGGTGTGATTCTTTTGCTTTAGGACTGTTCACTGGAACACTAAAACTGCTTTCTATGCAAGAGCTTGTTTAGCCTCCAGCTTCTCCTCCACCATCTTCCTGGAACTCCATCGAAATAGTCATTTTTGAAAATCACAAAATGACATCTCTTGAAGCTTCTTTATCTATTAAATAAAGTGTATTTGCATTCTAAATATGTCATTCATCTCTCCAACAATTGTATAACCAAACCAACTCCAAGGCAAATAGTTCCTCTGATTAATTCAAGTAAATATTTAGGAATAGATGTTATCACAATTGTATAGAAATATTTACCCACCACTCTAGAAATTAAATCTGAAATCATAAAGGATTGGGATTAATAATTAGCTTTCACTATGTTGCCATAAAGAGGTGGTGAACCTTTTCAAGTGGGTACAGTTGTAGAGATTTGGTCACTGAGAAATTGTGATCAAAGAGGACATTAAGATCAAAGTCCTTTCCTCCTCTTCCTTCTTTTTCTTCTCTGTCTCCTTCTATTTTTTCTTCTCCCTCTCACTCTTCCTCTCCCTCTTCCCCTCCTCCTCTTTCTTCCTCTCCCACTCCTATTCCTCCTCTTCTTTACTTGCGGGCTTCTATGAACACATGCTCCATCTAATGTTCCTGACATGGGGTACAGTGCCACCACCAATCCAAAGCAATGAGGATAAGAAACATAAACTGAAATGTATAAAATCAGAAGCCAAGATTAATCTTTTCTTCTTTTAAGTTGATTTTATAAAGTACTTTGTCATATTAATAGGAGGCTGACACAGCATGCTGTCATTTATTATAAGGGATAAGATTTGCTGGAAAAAATGTGACCTTCTGAATTTCTCCAATGATATCCACTAGACTGACTGCTCAGACTGTTTATGTACTAGATTCAAAGATGTTCTAACACTTGACATAGGATATGAACATTTTCAGATGCACCTGCAGGGTCTCTGATTCAATCTTCATTGGATCCGATCCCTTTAATAATGATTACTTGAAAGAACAATATAGCAGGAGAGACAGATATCATACAGAGATTAAGAATTAGCCTAAGAGATTTAGAATATTAAAGGCAATGAGGAATAAGCCTAGTTGATAATTAGTTCTTCAATAACCAAAAATGGTTCCTTAGAACAGTTTTCTGCTATACCTTAGTTACTATCATTTATTCCTTCCATCTGGAGTTATTCGTTCTCTTCTGTCACAACTGCTAATTAGCCTTTGCCTTTTTGGTGCCATGACTGACCAAAAAGATTTCCAAATCTCACTTAGACTACCCTTTTGATTGTGATTAGCAGTGATCACTCAAAGCCTGGAATCTTTGAATTTCCAGAATTAATCTTCACCTGACATCTAACCACATTCCTGGCATTAATTGCTGTGACCTAATGAACAAATCTTTTTTTTTCAACACAGTATCCTAATATAGGTAAAGTACATGAATTAGAGACTATTGTCAGGTATCAGTATGAAAGGAGCAATTATATATTCCAAGTATGGGTTATTTATTTTGCATTTACTAACTAAATGTTGTCTTTGTTTTATTTATTTATTTATTTTTGCCAGTCCTGGGGCTTAAACTAGTCCCTGGGGCTAGGGAGTTATCCTGAGCATTCTTTTTTTTTTTTGCTCAAGGCTAGCACTCTACCACTTGAGGCACAGCAGCACTTCCAGTGTTTCTTTTTCTGTTTATGTGGTATTGAAGAATTTAACCTAGAGTTTCATGCATGCTAGGCAATCACTGTACCATGAAGTCACATTCCCAGAGCCCTAAATGACTTTCTTAAGATGGCATTACATTTTCATTCTGTAACTATGTATCATAATTTTGGCCAGGTGCTAGGAAAGGACATAGAAATCAATGCTAAGTCCAGTAAGGCTGAAATTCCTATCCCATCACTAAGGAAGTACAGTGTTAAGACTTGCAGGCTATTAGGACTCAGGGCTCCCAGAGCATTAGCCTTGAGCTGAATAACTGAGGGACCTTGACAGGCCCAGAATTCAGGCCCCACAACTGACCAAAAAAAATCACCATATTATCATACCATTCCACGGATAAATGTCTAATAGCAGATAGTTTTAGAACCTATCCCTCTGATTTGAATATTGCTTTTGCTTCTACCTACAGTTAAATAATAGATTATTTTTCTGCTCTATCTTCCTTATGGACTTTCTTACATATCTGAAAACAAAATAAATCATTCTGCCTACTAATAAGCTACATGTATCTACTTATATAGGTTGTTCTATATATGATTCTGTTACTAAGCAATTGACTTTAGCTCTTAAGTTTATTCAGCTTTAACATGAGAGGACAGAGTCTGTGACATGTTAAGAACTCTAGTAGTTATTATTAAAGGGATAACTAAAGCTAGAATGTGCATATGCAAGCACACACCATCTATAATTGCGGTAGTAACTCCTAGAACTAAGTGCATAGAGGTTCTCGGAAAATTTTTCCACCAAGCAAAGATGTCATCTTTTCAATTTCCAGCTAGAGAATGCCAATGCTTGTGTGCTCTGTTACTAGTTCTCTCCTATGTCAGATTGGACAGATTGGTCTTTAATGGCACATAGGTAAGAGTTTCTGGTGATAAATAATAAAGCAAGCTAACAGATCATGCCTACAGACAATTATCCTGGGCCCATGACTCTTTATCTTCCATGGGGTCCTCGAAAGGGACTGTGTAGCTATAGACATGAGAACAAAATGAAGAACTTAAAAAAATTCCATCTGTCAAGCTAATGAAGGATGCTGTCCAAACCTGTGGAAAAAAACATGAAGTGCTAATTCTATGCACTGCTGATGCCTTTAATTATGCAAGTTTGCCAGTTGGAAAGATCATTATTCTGTTTTTAAGAAGATCATGCCACTGTACAGTTTGTGCCAAGGGTAATCAGTCACAGAAAAGAATCTACCACATGAATAGCTCTACTTTATTTATAGCTTACTAGATCCTAATTATGTTTCATAAATAGACAGTCAAACAAGGAAAATAGAAAATATGCATGACTGTAAATTAGAATGTAGGAATTACATGTCAAAACAGGGAGCCTTTTTCGGTGCCTGTTCTAGGGCTTGAACTCAGGGCCTGGACTCTGCCCCTGAATTTTTTTTACTCAAGTTTAGCATTTTAACACTTGAGTCATGGCTCCAGTTCTGGGGTTTTTGGTGATTAATTTGAGATAAGAATCTCACAGAGTTTGCTTCTTCAGGATGATTACAAACTGAAATCCTTAGACCTTAGCCTCCTGAGTAGCTAGGAATACAACTCTGAGCCATCAAAACCTGCTTAGGTAGCCATTTTGAAATTACACAGTAATGTTCCAGCAGGCAACTCACAGCAAGAGCACACTGAAGATAATTCCATTGTTACAGGATTGCTGATCCCTAATGCCCCAAGGAGGATGTCTCCAAAAGGAAGTCATCTGCCTGGCCCTTGCATACTGAGTTCCTGATTTGTCTCAGAAAAGAATTTGAGGATACAAAGTAAAGGCCAAGAAAGTTTATTAGTAAAGCAGAGGGAATGAAACATAAAAAGATAGTGCACAACCCAGCCATGGGTATGGGCATGTCTGACCATAAATTCTTCATGATCTTAAAACTTTCTGCATAGCTGTGCTCAAATGGAAGTTGAGGGTTTGACTCATATTTATTAAGAGTGATGATTAAATGTACCAAGTGTGAGAACAAAGATAAATACATAAGGTACACTTTCATCAATTAGGCTCAGAGACTTCTAGACTGACCTATTTGTTAAATTTTGTTCATTGATGTCTGCTAAGTCCTAAGAGAAAGGATGAATTTTGCCACATACTCCAAGACAGGTGTCCATTCGTGAGATAAATAAAACTTTAATCACATTTTATCAAGAAAAGTTATTTTTCCCAAATGTCTGTTTTTTCCAGGATGAGTCTCTTTAAGATATCGTTGTTCAGTTTTCAGATCACACTTTATATATTTTTTTATTGTAAGAATACCGTACAGAGGAGTTACAATTACATGGGCAAGATAACGGGTACATTTCTTAAGCATTGTTACCTCCTCTTTGTTTCCCCTTCCCATCTCTTCCCATACTCTTCCCAACTTCCCCCACCCGATTTTCCCCTCCCCCAAAGTTGTAAAGTTCGTTTTTCTACATAACGACTTGTACATCTCATTGTTGCAATGAGTCCACCTGTATCCCTGGTTAAACAATTTGTTTTTGCCCTTCTCCTCCACAAATTATACCAACATCAAATACAGTGAAGGCAGGGGTTATACTGTGGGGGAGGGACGTACAAGGCAACATAGAAATCATCTTATAAATATGTTAGAAACAATTACATGAGAGAAAAAAAATTGAATGCTTATCTTGGGGTTCATTCCCCTAACATCAACTTATCTGACCTTTACTACTTGGCTCAAACATATACTAGTTATTGCAAATAAGGGAAACCATGGGACCTATGTTTCTTTGGGCCTGGCTTACTTCACTTAATATAATTTTTTCCAAGTCTTTCCATTTCCTAACAAATGGGGCAATATCATTCTTTCTGATGGAGGCATAGAATTCCATTGAGATCACACTTTATTTTGGACAAGCAGGCTAAGTCAGAGGAAGAGATCTACTCTTTTTCTTTATTCTTTTTTTTTTTAACTAATACTGAAGCTTTTGATGGAATGTAGGCCTTAAAGGTAATGCTTTTGTGCTTTTAATAGAATCATTAATACAGTGTCTCTGAATTCCATGCTGCTGTTTCCTATGCCTCACTTTCCCTGTCTACTCCATCTCACCTTAAGAGGTAGTATTTCAAAGGTGTGAAATATTTTTTCTATAGCCTTAGTTTCATCAAGATCTTCAGAAAAACAGAATAATCCCTGTTTTCCTGAAGTTTGCCTATATTGGCTCATAGGGGCTTATCTGATTCTGATGGTTTGCTCCTGTGCCTCCTGGTAGTTCCTTGAGGTACTGCTATTGGGATCTCACTTGCCCTAATACATTAGATTATTTCCTTTGGTGTTCATATATTTGGGGCATGTCTTCTGCTCATCTCCTCAACTTTCTATTGTCTTTTTTTTCTAGAGGGGAGACCAGTGCCTGGAAGCTCTGCAGATCTATAATCTCAGGACAGTTAGTGAGTAGTTGGAAGTATCCTCTCTTTTTGGCTCCATGACTGCCACTCAGTCCATGCCCTCACCACCATGAAGTTATTTACATGTCCTCAGGCATAGTTTCCTCACTCTTCTATTCCTGTATCTCTTGATTTAACCTGTACATTCTTGTCAGGTGGATCTTAAAACACAGTTCTTCATATAGTCTTCCTATTTAAGATCTTTTGTGAGTCAACTTCATTTAAAAGTCTAGTCAACCTTTCTTTTCTTCTCCCTCTGCTAGCATTATATACCCTCCTCTAATCATCAAAAGTCTATCATTTCCTAGTTTTTCTTTTCTCATCTTTTTGTTGTTCATCTCCATTTACCTGCCTTGAGAACCTTCCAAACCATCTAAACGTCTTTAAAACCAACTTCTTTTGCAATTGATAAAATCTAGGATTCAAAGAAGCATGACTACTCCAAACTATTTACCTTCCATTCAGTTTTGAAACATGGCCATGTGTAATGTTATAAAAAATAGCAACTTAGAATACTGCAAATACTAAATATTTGCTGAAGTTGTAACAGTTTAGATTTTGAGATTCTGAGAGTTAAATAAGGTATCATGAAGAATACAAGGATAAGTCTTGGGCATATTTCAGCTCTGAGTCTGACTGTTTTATGCCATGGGATATATTACCTAACTCTCAAAACCTTACTTCATGTATAAATTTTAGATGAATATTGTAAAACTAGTATCGTGAATTAAAAGTATACAGAAATTAAATCTATTAACATATTTTATTTACCTTCCTTTTTTAGTGTTAAACATAGTGACTGGTAAATAATAGGCATTTAATAAACCTTAATTCAACCAACTGACTATATACTCATTTACTGTAGCCAGATATTATTATCTAATATCTACATATATTATATAATAAATCATCTGAATTTAACTAGGTTAAAATTAAGACGGGATTGCAGAACTTACTACAAAATCATTTAAACTTATGTTTTTCTTTAATAAAGTTGTCTCAGTTATGAACATGTATATTTCAGTTGAGGTTACTTTTACACAGGTTGGATGGTTGAAATGCCTTTTGACAACCCAATGAAGACATTTGCAGAAACGGTGGCCTGAATACAATAAAAACAGGTGTCACCTGAATTTCAGCAGAACAGCTTATTGACACCAAAGAAATTTTTAGAGATAAAACAATAAGGAGAGAAGGAGCCTTTGATTTTAGGGAGGTTTGTAGAGGAGACAGCATGACTAGGTCTTTACTTTGAACACTTATTTGTAATTCAGGGGATTGGAATAAGTTACAATTTTATATACAAAACAGAGCATCTTTAAAAAAAATAAAACTAGCTAGATGAGGTTTCCCAGTAAAAATTCAAACCTGATTCTTCTCTTCCTTTAATAAAGGATAGGTTATCATTGTTATGATAAAGTAGTCTAAAACTACAATTCCCTCCCTCATGTTGTATGATGTACCAAAAGAAACTTATGGGGAAATGATTCCTTCACTGGTTAGCTGTGATGCTTGCTCCTTCATTGCCAGATTCCTTTGGCCTCTTAAGAAGAGTGCTGACCCTTCTAGGTACTGTCCATCAAGTTCTTTGTATCCAAAGGTGCTTAACGAGATCAACAAAGCACAAGTATCATATTCGAAAAGGTGTTGGTAAGAAGAAATTTCTATGAACTTGAAACAGATCTGAGTCACTTTAGAAATAAGGGAGATTTAGTCATTTCCTCAGGATCACAATCCTAGAGAGTGATGACTTTTGATCTATTTTATCAAATGAAAACATACAAGCTAACAGGATTTCTGTAAAAAATAATAGGACCCATTGTGTGCAAAGTAATTAATACCTACTGGAATTTCAGAATTGGTAGGTTCTCTACTCCTCTGCATAAAGTTTCACCAAGTCCTCAAGACATAACAGTGAAAGACAAAGCAAATGTATTTGGCTATTATTGGGCACATGGTAAACAGAGATGCCTTAACTCTGACAAAGTGCATAACATAGTCGTTAATGTGATCTTTCTGAACAACTATATAGTCTTATATGTTCCAGTGTGAGCCCACGGGCAGTACAATCATATCTGAGACTGAGAAACTTGTCATCAATGTAAAACACCTGCTCATCTTCCACCAACATCAAAGGTATGAGTATGGAACTATTTGTGAAGTTCTCTGATGTCTTCAATAGGAGGATTCTGGGCTTAAAGAGGGAAGTGTAAAAGATAATCATTTGTGTCCCTTTTCTCATATTTCATGTTTCTGATGAATGTGAATCCTGAGAAATGTAACTTCACCAATGTCATCAGAAAATGCCTCTAGCTGCAACAAATACTTACACTTCTTGTTTATAGCTCATCCATGATGATTTTGACATCATAGAGTGACTCATCATCATAATCCATTACACCCAGACCATAAATGCCCTTTCAGAAATTGTCACTTGTAACCTGTGGAGTTGCAACATATCCAATGCTATTATCTGTAAATCGGACCTGTCATCACATTTGGTAGCTTTTTTCAGATGTCATCAAGAATGGTGAACCAAACATCCAGAGCTCCTCTAAAGGCTATACTGAGAATCAGATTGTCTATTTCTTTAACAATGATATCCACTCTCCAACCTGGATCTGAGAACCAATATCATCCTTAATAATCAACCATTTGTCAAGCTCATTTCTTGCTGCAAAAATTAATTTAACTGAAAAACCAGGAGGGTAGATATTTTGATTGACATGGCCTCAAAGGAATAACCTTGTGACCCTACCCCCACTCAAATAACAGTGTTCAGATTTGGGAAATTTTATTTGGAAGGTGAACCCTTAAGTTGGCTCTTCTTCAGATGGTTTCTTCTTCTTGACATTATCCAGGTCAGGTCCTTGAAGAAGAGGAGGAACTTGGGGAACTTTACCTTATATAAGGTTAACAAACTTCACTCTATACAGAAACTGCTACTAAAACTTAGAAAAAAGCCTACTAAGAAGAAAGAAAATTGGGCTAGGAATCAACACTAAAGTTCAGGTTGGAGTTAACTATTTACTGGTTATTGCACTTCACATTTGTACCTCCTCTTAGCTTCTTAAATACTGTTCCCCATTACATTTTTGTGCCCAACTATAGGGGAAAGATAACCTTATTCTCAAACTTAACTCTTTTGGACATTTGTGGGAATTTTTCTCAAAAATATGTAATTCAGTTCTCTGGTACACATTAGTGGATTATCAGATTCATCTACTTAAGGGCTGAACCTTACAAGATTGCCCCCCCCACCTTCATATGTCAATCATCATCCCTTCTTTGTGAGATCATTTGCTAGAATGGTTCACAGTCCTCAGAAATAGTTTACTCCTACATTAAGGATTATAAAAGGACATCACTCAGGAATTAGAATTTTCCATGTTCTCTCCAGATGTGCCACTTTTCAGCCAACCAAGTGTTTACAACTTAGAAACTGAACTTTGTGATTTTATTTTAATTTTCATTTTAATCTTTTAGTTGCACAAAGGAGTTGCCCTTTCAACAATGCAGTTTGTGAATATAATGCAAAGTCCACAAGGCAAATCCCAGAATAAAAAATAAACTGAATTTAAGAGTGCTAAAATGAAATAGCCAGTATACTCAGTTACTGGGGAACTTGGAAAACTACAGAATAGTAAAAACATGGACACAGGAAATTAACCATACTTAGGTAAGCTGTAGAGTAGGAAACTGACAATACTCAAAGACTAAGTAAAATAGACTGTGGGCTGGTCTTGCATTTGATCTCATGCTCTGGGCATTGTCCCAGAGCATTTTTTCTCAAGGCTACCACTTTAGCCACAAGTCTGGTAGTGTCTTTTTGCAGGTTAATTGGAAATAAAAGTCTCATCTTTCCTGCCTGGGTTGGCTTCAAATATAGATCCTCAGAACTGAGCCAACTGAGCATCTAGGATAACACTCAGCTTCATCTCAGTTTTCAGGTAACTTGTTTGCCAGTATTCAATCCTTGTAAGTCTTTCTGTAGCATTGGCCTCCCATCACCACACAGATTCCCTTTCAAGTATATTTATTCTTTGTTTTAATATGTTTATTGTAAAAATACTGTTCAGAGGGGTTAGTTACATGAGCAAGGTAAAGAGCGTACATTTCCTATCAAGCATTATTACCTCCTCCTTTGATTTTCCTATACCATCCCTAACCACCCAGCTCCACAACTACACTATACACTCCCCCTACTCCGGCATAAATTGTAAAGTTTGTTTTTCAACAGTGTCTTGTGCATCTCATTGTTACAATGGGTCAACCTGTATCCTTATTTAAGCATTTTGTTTTTTTTCCCCCTTTCCCTCCCCAAATTAGAGAAGTGTATATACAAGATGCAGGGCACCAACATCAAACACAGTGGAAACAGGTTATACCATGTGGGGGAATGGGAATACAAAGAAGCAAAAATCACATGGAATATTATAAATATGTTAGAAACAATAGGAAGAAAGAAAAAAACACTTGCGTCCCTATCTTGGGGTTCATTTCATTTATCATCATCTTATCTGGTCAAGTATTATATTTATACGTAAGTTTTCCCATTCAGTCCTACCAGTGGTTCCTAGTTACTTTTCCATGGTGGCATTTCCAATTAACAAACCCTGCTGATAAATGAAAGCACATATTATGATCAATAGAATAAAACTAATTTGAGCTGCTGTTTCTCGTTTTTAGCTTTAAGCTCTTTGGGAAATTTTCAAGGGCCCTACATAGCATATTTGTAAACATGAAGTTGAATGACCCACTATGAAGTCTCTCCTTACTTAATTTAAGGTGTTTGAGAAGGGTCAGGTGTGGGTTGGCCAATTGAACCAAAGCACAGATTCCACTTCAATTTGGCCAGTAACATCTCCAATACTGGTCTTCTGGAATACTACCAGACATTTTCCCTGGCTATGATTAGTACTTACTGCTCATCTCAAAGGGTTGGCCTTCACTACATACAGCTAAGTTTCTCAGAAATGTCAAATTTTCCCCAAGTATAGTTGACTTGGAAAGAATGGAACTGGTCAGTTTCAGGGGTTTTTGAGAGTCTTGCTTTTTAGAAGCAAGTTGTCTCGGATCACATTTTGCTGACCTATCATGAATTTCATGCCCATGGGGTCTGAGCTCCATGACAGCACAAATAGGACCTCTTGTGTGGCCTCCCTGCCACACAGTCATAGTAGTACTCAGTATGTGGACAGAATCACCACAGTATTTACCTCGCTTATCCAGTCTCAATTTCAATCTGGGTAGATTCAAAATTGAAAGTCATACACAGAGTGTCTGCTCCAAGACTGAAGTTGCAATCATATTGTAGGATTAACTAGAAGGTCCATTGAGACCATGGAACTAAGCATGGTCACATTAAGGGCATTAAGACTGTTTAGAGTTCCCCAATCAGGATGTTTTCACAGGTCAATACCTGACAAACATTAGACACTCATCTGGGCATTATAAAACTGAATCATGTTTTTGACCAATTTGATCATTAACACCCTCCTTACTAGAAGGCAATCTCCTCCCCCACTAGAAGGGAAACTTGCATTCCTGCTATTTAGAAACCCCCAAAACTCCCTCCCTCTTGGCAGATAACCCTCCCTCCTTCTTGGTAGAAAACCCTTTAGGTGTAGCTTGCCTTTTTTTTTTCTTTTTTTGGTCGGTGTTGGGACTGAACTCTGGGCTTGGGTGCTGTCTCTCAGCCCTTCAGCTCAAGGCTAATGCTCTAGCAATTGAGTCACAGTACCACTTCCAGTTTTCTGGCTTTCTGAGTGGTTTATTGGTGATAAGAGTCTCACAGACTTTACCTGCCAGGCCTAGCTTTGAACCGCCATCCTCAGATCTTAGCCTCCAGAATAGCTAAGATTACAGGCGTGAGCCCCCGGTGCCTGCTTTTTTCTTTTCTTTTCTTCTCTTCTCTTTTCTTTTTTCTTTATTTTGTTGGTTGTGAGGCCTGAAATATGGGCCTGTACACTGTCCCTCAGCTCTTCTGCTCAAGGATAGGTCTCTACCACTTGAGTCACAGCACCATTTCTGGCTTTTTCTGCTTATGTGGTGCTGAGGAATTGAACCCACAGCTCATGCATTCAAGGCAAGCACTCTACCGCTGAGCCACCTTCTCAGTCCTTCATCTGAGTTTTTAGTTAGCTCACTGACAATGTTCAATCCTTCTAAGGCCTTTATGCAACTTCGGCCTCCAGTCACCACACAAACTCTTCCCTTTTCAGATAATGTTTCTAGAACTAATTTGCCCATGCCATCCTACTAGAGCATTTCATTTATGGGTTTAAAAAAATCTTTTAGTATAATTAACAAACCTCTGTTCATCTTATTCTATTCTACATTTTATTTTTTGCCAGTCCTGGGGCTCCCTGAGCTTCTTTTGCTCAAGGCTAGCACTCTGCCACTTGAGCCACAGTGCCACTTCCAGC
Organism: Dipodomys spectabilis; assembly: GCF_019054845.1. NCBI lineage: Eukaryota > Metazoa > Chordata > Mammalia > Rodentia > Heteromyidae > Dipodomys > Dipodomys spectabilis. Next base: position 823,506 of record NW_024870873.1, on the reverse strand, counting down.
CTTTTCTATTTATGTTGTGCTGAGGAATAAAACCTCAGGGCTTCATGCATGCTAGGCAAACCATTGACCACTAACCCATATTGCCAGCCCCCAAACTATATTTTATTTATACTAATCATCAGAATAAAACTGATTCATAAGCTTCTATCTAGTTTCTGGCTTTGAACTTTTTGGAAATTTTTGGGGGAGTCCTGAAAAGCACCTATGTTAATAGGAAATACAAATGACCCTCTAGGGAAGGGGTCTCTCCTAACTAGTATAAAATGTTTGAAAATGGACAGGTGGATGAAATGCTAGGGTAAAAGGGATGTCCAATTGAACCAAATCACAGGTTCTACTCTAGTTGGCCAGGAAGGTCTCCAACACTGGTCCTCCACAATACCATTAGACATTCCCCCTTGCTATGTTTAATGCTTACTGCTCATCTCTTCACAGGTTCAGTCTTCCCTGCATCTTGATAAGTGTCCCAGAAATGCCAATTGTTCCCCCCTACCTCAGGGAGATAGGGGTTTTGTCTTAGATTCTTATTCTTGGGAACAGCAACAGCAGGGTCTTACAAGTTTCCCCAGGCTGTGTTTGGCATTCCATGCCTGGGGGGGGGGGGGGTCTGAGGTTCATCACAGTGGGAAGTGGACCACTTGTTTTTCTGGTCTCTGTGTCACACAATCTTAACAGTAATGGTGGACAGAATATTTAATCCATTTCACCCAAGCATTAATTTTTGTTGGTCATAGGACTTGAACACTGGGCCTGTCCCTAAGCTCTTCAGCTCAAGGTGAAAGCCCTACTACCTGAGCCACAGTGCCACTTTCAGTTTACTGGTGGTTAATTGGAGATAAGTCTCAAGGACTTTTCTCCCTGGGCTGGCTTTGAACCCCAATCCTCAGATCCTGAGTAGCTAGGATTGCAGGTGCAAGCCACTGGCACCCGGCTTTGGACTTGAATTTTAAGTTTATACAGAGAGTCTGCTTCTGAAACTGAGGTTCCAATGCCATACGTCCTTGGATCAGCTAGGAGATAAATCCAGGCTTCAGAGTCAAAGTGGGCAGCTGAAGGAGTTTAGTGAATAGGACTGTTTTGAGTTCCCCTTGCAACATATAAGATTTAAAACACACACATGCAAGCACATATGCATAACAAGTTTTTGTTTGGACTAGTGCACATTATGGAGCTCCATAATGAAAATTATCCATTATTTATGAGTGTTCTCAGACCTTTGTCAATATTCTCCCAGTGGATTATCAGAAGCAGGTCCTTGGATCATTTTTCTTGGGTTCCTTAGGCCTAGAATTCTTATTCCCCCTTTTAGCAGGCCTCTGGTGATTTGTTTTTGGTGCACTCAATCCTCCCTATTGTAAGTTTCTTGTGCACCTCTCTCATTTTCAACTCTCCTCTTACTGGAGATTTCTCGAATATGGCTTCCTCCAGCTCCCACATTTTTTTAAGAAGTCAACAATACATTTTACAGGAAGAAAAGTGGTGACTCTGATTTGAAAAGTAGGTTTACAGAGTCGGAACACACTGGTGATCATCATAGTGTTATACAGTGAAGAACTAGGTAGTTTATTTTCAGTTCATCAAGCAGTGACTATGGATTTTTGAGGCACAGATAGATGACATTTGAAAACAAGGTGGCCCAGGATCCAGATCCCACATTTTTATCCTTGGGCCAGAGAATGAAAACGCACCTCAAGACTCAAGTTCTCTTTGTGCCTAAGACACATTCAGCCCATGATAATCCCCAACCAACAAGGTAATATGCTCTAGTTCAATTTTTCCTCTCACGGCCAATGCATGAGGTTATTTTTTATTGGGGTGCTTCCTTGGGCCCTTTCCTGACATTGCTGATACACTTTCCATCATTAACCACAACGGATGGTGTTTAACCCAACCTTGAGCTACCTCAACAAGGCAGGATGTGTCTCCTCTGAGGGTCTCCCCACATCCCCCTTGTGTACCAAGGATCCTGGTCTAGTCCCCAAATTGTTGGGAATACTCCCCTGTATAACCCAATATCCCAAGAAAGACCACCAAGTTGAAAGGTATTTAGCACGACAAATTTTAGTTCTGTTAAAGGGCTTGTTACTGACAGGAAGCCAATTAAACAACTACTCTGAGTAGGAAGATTGCCCAGGTTTTACCCATAACGAGTTACTACTTCGAGTATTGATCAGAAGTCGTGTTAACAATCTTACACAATTGGTTCTTTTGAAGCTCAGCTGGCTTCAAAAAGGGGGTTTAAGAGTTTCAGAGCAATCCACTAAACCAGGCCAGAAATTGTTAGAAAATTCTTACTCAGCTGGTACTCTATGAATTAAACTATGCCTCAAGTCCCTAGAACGATTTTAGTAACAGGATATACTTTAGTTAAAATAGTTTTTTGTAAGATGATGCTATGCTTAGTCAGTGCTTTCCCTCAAGCAATCACTTTCAGTGAAAAAGATTCTAACTCCTACATAGTCCATTCCCAGACAGAATTTATTATCAGCAGCTCCCCCTTTGGAATGGAGGCTTATGAGCTTCCAGGTGAAAACACCTTATTCACATATTGTCTTGGCTCCCTTAGGCAAACACCTAAACAAGTGGTTATGAAACCAACAGCTGTGTGTGGCTGATCCTTTATTAAAAACAAACAAACAAACAAACAAACAAACAAACTTGTCTTGTACTTCTGCTCCTGGCACAAATCGAAAGAAGAAAGCCTCTCTGAGCACAGAGCACAGATTGGGCTGCAGCATTTTCAGCACCATAGATGAATCAGTCAGATCCCAGCTGCTTGGCTGACCACAGGGCACACTTCTAATGCCACATTTCTGAGGCAAAGCAGTTCTAAGCTGCCAAGATACTATGGTAGGAAGAGGCCTGATGGAGAATTCTTGGTGGGAAGGAGAAGGTGATAGTTTGGATTTAGGTTTTAGAAAATGCAAGCCATTTTCTGAATTGCTTGAGGCAGCGAGCAGAACATGTTGTCTAGCCCTCTAGATGCAGGTATGAGAACACTTCCCACATCTTACACTCAATCGCTCCTGCCTGACAGTCTTCAATTCCCTCTTACAGGAGTTAAGCAGTTTTTAAGGAAGCAAAAGTTAGTGAACCTGATCTAGCTGGTGAAGAAATCATATCCTTTGGCTTTAGAATAGATCAATTTCTACCTCAGAACAAGAGGAAGGAAAGAAACCACATTCTACAGAATTTAACACCTTAAAGATGCTAGTTTGCTGCATTAAATTTTCATTGTTAGAGTCATACAAGAAAAAAAAAAGACAAGCTGAGAATTTCTTGAGCCTTTGCTAGCCTAGTACTGGGTTCTTGTTGTGGTTGTTGTTTTTTTTCCTAATACTTTAGGGATTCTAATAAGAAGAACTGAGAAAATGCAGACATTAGCCTGAAACCTAATTAATCTGAAACCACAGCACCTAAGTTACCGAATTCTAAATCTAGTCTCAAAGCTGAAGGCCAAGGCTTCCCTGCCCCCAGCATCTTCAGAATAGCAGTATTGTCTCTGTCTCAGGTTTGTTTTCTTTAAAGAATTTGAGAGCAGAAAAGTTTTTAAAGCAATTTTTCTTCAAAGCGAAAACAGAGCAGTGAAACAGACTCCTCAGCGAAAAGAGGAACCAAGAGCTGGTCAGAAGGGGCCCACATCCCTCAGGTATATGTAGAGCCCTTTGTCTCTGCCCCTTAGGGAATGTTCCTGGATTGATTGGTCAGTGGGTGGGCTTGTGCTACATGGCGTCTCGTAATTGGCTTCCCAATCTCAGAGTTTGAGATGGAATTTTCCTTACTGGATACTCCATCTCAGAGCACAAGCATGGAAAATACTTTTGCTTGGATGGAGGGTAGAGGCACACTTCCCAGACAATAGTCAGAAAAAGCACATGTGTTAGCACCTAAAGCTTGATGGGAACAAGGTGTGTATTTTTTTCTGCATCATTCATCCCCATGTTGGAACCAGTTCCAACCAGTTCCAACCATCACCTTTTATCCATAACTACCCAGCTGAAGTGGTTTAACTCCCTCTGCATGGCACATCTCCACTTGTTACTCACAGGGCACTGTACATTGTGGTGTCCCATGAAACACTATGTTGACAGAGAGATTGGATATCTAAATTGCTGTTTTGAAGCAGCAAAGCCCTCTGACTTAAACTTGCACACTTACCATGAATGCAAATTGATTTCTACTTATAGAGGCAAATTCAGTTCTGCTTTGAGCCAACAGTTCTGCTTTGAGCCAAGATACCTTTAGCAAATCTAGGGCAGAGAAATAACTGGACTGTATTTCTTTTTTTTTTTTTTTTTTGTATTTTTTTTTTTATTGTAAAGCTACTATACAGAGGGTTACAGTTACATGAGTGAGGTTATGAGTACACTTCCTCTTGAACATTGTTACCCCCTCCATTGTTTTCCCCCTACCATCCCCTCCCTCCCTCCCTTCCCCGAGGTTCTTTTTTTTTTTTTTGATTGTGATTAAATGATTACATAATTTCTTTCTTTTTTTTTTTTTAATTTTATTTTATTGTAAAGCTACTATACAGAGGGTTACAGTTACATGAGTGAGGTAATGAGTACACTTCCTCTTGAACATTGTTACCCCCTCCATTGTTTTCCCCCTACCATCCCCTCCCTCCCTCCCTTCCCCGAGGTTCTTTTTTTTTTTTTTGATTGTGATTAAATGATTACATAATTTCAAAGTCACAAGTTCATTCTAACTTCCCTGGAGCAAATTGTCTACCACAGTCTGTAATATATAACAGTGTTCACATGTTATATACCATATTTGTGATCAGCAGCATGGGGATATTTAGTAGTGGTTCAACCAGATGAGCGGGAGTTCTTTGTTTCTTAAGTCCTGTTAGTTTTGTCGTATCACCTAACCTTTTGGATTTAGCATCCACTTATCAGGGAGACCATGTACCGTTTGTCTCTTCGTTCTTGGCTTACCTCGCTCAACATGATTCCTTCTAGCTCCATCCATTTCCCTGCAAATGCCATTATTTTGTCATTTCTAATGGCTGCATAATATTCCATTGTGTATAGATACTACAATTTTTGGATCCATTCATCTGTGGTGGGGCATCTAGCTTGTTTCCATATCCTAGCTATTGCAAACAGTGCTGCAATAAACATGGAGGTGCACGTGTCCTTGTATATTGGTTCCTGTTGTTCAGGGTAGATGCCTAGAAGTGGTATGACTGGGTCGTAAGGGAGGTCAATCTTTAGCTTTCTAAGGACCCTCCAGACTGCTTTCCAAAGTGGTTGTATAAGTGTACATTCCCACCAGCAGTGTAATAGGGTTCCTCTTTCTCCACATCCCCTCCAGCATTTGTCGTTGGCTGATTTGTGGATGTGGGACATTCTGACTGGGGTAAGGTGGTATCTCAGGGTTGTCTTTATTTGCATTTCCTTCACCACCAGGGATGATGAACATTTCCTCATGTGTTTCTTTGCCATTTTTATTTCTTCATTTGAGAAGTCCCTCTTTAGTTCCCTTGCCCATTTAGTAATTGGTTTGTTAGGTTTGGGAGGGATTAGTTTCTTGAGTTCCCTGTATATACAGGATGTTAACCCCTTGTCTGATATATTGCTGGTAAATATTTTTTCCCAATTAGTTGGTTGTCTTTCTAGCTTAGTTGCGATAGATTTAGCTGTGCAGAAGCTTTTTATTTTAAGGTAGTCCCATTTGTCGAGTCTCTCTCCAACTTGTTGTGACCCTGGGACTCTGTTCAGGAAGTTCCTTCCTGTGCCTATTAGTTCAAGTGTCTCTCCTACTCTGTCCTGCAGTAGTTTCAGAGATTCAGGTTTAATGTTAAGGTCTTTAATCCATTTTGAGTTGATGTTGGTGCATGGTGATAGGCTGGGGTCCACTTTTAGTTTTCTGCATGTGGCTGCCCAGTTTTCCCAGCACCAGCGGTTGAAGAGGCTGTGTTTCTTCCATTGTATGTCTTTGGCTCCTTTGTCGAATATCAGCTGGCTGTAGGCCTGTGGATTTATATCTGGATCTTCTATTCTGTTCCATTGGTCTTCGGGTCTGTTTTTGTGCCAGTACCATGCTGTCTTTGTGATTATAGCTCTGTAGTAGAGTTTGAAGTTCGGCATGGATAGCCCTCCCATATTGTCTTTATCCCCTAGAATTGTTTTGGCTATTCTAGGTCTTTTGTTGTTCCATATAAATTTTTGGACTGTTTTCTGTATTTCAGTGATGTACGTCATTGGGATTTTAATAGGAATTGCATTGAATTTGTATATTAATTTTGGAAGTATCACCATCTTTACTATATTAAGTCGGCCTATCCAGGAGCATGGGAGGTCTTTCCATTTCCTAGTGTCTTCTGCAATTTCTTTCTTTAACTTTTTATAGTTCTCATTAAATAGTTCTTTTACATCTTTGGTTAGGTTAATTCCTAAATATTTTATTTTTTGGGAGGTTATTGTGAATGGGGTTGCTCCCTTTATTTCCCTCTCTTCCTGTGCGTTATCAGTGTATAGGAAGGCAACTGATTTTTGTGGGTTTATTTTGTATCCTGCTATTTTGCCGAAGTGACTTATGATTTCTAAAAGTTTGGGGATGGAGTTTTTGGGATCGTGGAGGTATAGTATCATGTCGTCTGCAAAAAGGGATAGTTTCACTTCTTCTTTCCCTATGCGGATCCCTTTAATGTCTTTTTCTTGCCTTATTGCCCTGGCTAAGGGTTCTAGGACTATGTTGAAGAGGAGTGGAGACAGTGGACATCCTTGCCTTGTTCCTGTTTTTAGGAGGATTGGTTGTAGCTTTTCCCCATTAAGTATAATATTGGCTATTGGTCTGTCATAAATGGCTTTTATTGTTTTTAGAAATGTTCCTTCTATTCCTATTTTCTCCAGAGCTTTTAGCATGAATGAATGTTGAATTTTATCAAAGGCCTTTTCTGCATCTGTGGCGATAATCATGTGATTCTTGACCTTGGCTCTGTTGATATGCTGGATTACATTTATTGACTTACGTATGTTAAACCATCCCTGTGTCTCTGGGATGAAGCCTACCTGATCATAGTGTATTATTTTTTTTATGTGTTTCTGGATTCTGTTAGCTAGAATCTTGTTAAGGATCTTTGCATCTGTGTTCATCAAGGAGATTGGCCTGTAATTCTCCTTTTTGGTTGGGTCTTTGCCTGGTTTGGGGATGAGTGTGATATTGGCTTCGTAGAATGAGTTTGGGATAGCTCCCTCCTTCTCTGTTTCTCTGAAGAGCTTGAGGAGTATGGGTATTAGTTCTTCTTTAAAGGTCTTATAGAATTCTGCTGTGAATCCATCTGGTCCTGGGCTTTTTTTTGTTGGAAGACTTTTGATAGCTTCCTGTATCTCATTATAGGATATTGGCTTATTTAATTGGTTAACTTCTTCTTTGCTCAGTTTGGGTAACTTGTATTTCTCTAAAAATGCATCCATTTCCGCCAGATTTTCTTCCTTTAGAGAGTATAGCTTTTGAAAGTAGTCTGTTAGAATTGTTTGGATATCTTGGGTACGTGTTGTGATGTTTCCCGTGGCATCCCTAATCCTATTAATATGGGTTTCCTCTCTTCTTTTTTTAATTAATCTTGCCAACGGGCCATCAATTTTGTTTATTTTTTCAAAGAACCAGCTTTTTGTTTGGTTTATTTTGGTTATGGTTTTCTGATTTTCTAATTGGTTAATCTCTGCTCTCAATTTGGTTATCTGGCTTCGTCTAGTAGCTTTAGGTCCCATTTTTTCTTGTTTTTCTAGCTGTTTTAGTTGCAACATGAGATTATTTACTTGGTCTGTCTCCATTCTCTTGATGTGGGCACTGAGGGCAATAAATTTGCCCCTCAGGACTGCTTTTGCTGTGTCCCACAAGTTTCTTTGTGAGGTGTTTTCATTTTCGTTGAGTTGTAGGAAATGCTTTATTTCTTCTCTGATCTCTTCTGTTACCCAGGCCTTGTTAAGGAGTCTGGACTGTATTTCTAAAGCACCATTCCCCGGGTGCTTGTATTATCTTCATAGTCCTGTATTTTGTTGTGGAAAGTAATTTCTCCTGAAGGTACATTCTGAGCTGCATTTAGCCTGAAGATCATATTTGTGCATCCGAAAGCATACTTAGGAATCTAACTGCAGATGATGCAAGTTCTTAGTAGCAGAACTATATGTTCAATATATAACTGGTAATGACGTTTTGATGAACAAATGAAAGAAAACTGATAGAAGCAGTGATATCGATCAAGCTGCATTGTATTTATTAACTGACTTGTTGAATGATGACCCTTTGTAAAACTACTTAAAGGATAATATATATATATATATATATATGTATATATTAAATAGCAATACTATGTATTTTCTGTGAGTGCATATCAATCCACAGTGTAAGTATCTTAAGGACAGGAGAACTCAAATGATCATAACAATGTAACTAGTAATGGTTTAGTCCCTTATCTGTTGAAAGCCCAGAGGAAGACAGTACAGGCATGAAGATTCCAAGAAGATGGAGGCATACCGCAGCATTAGGATTTAGCCCTCACTGTCTTGGCCCAAGGTGACTCCTAAAATGCCAGTAATCACTTCCAAAATCCAGGAAGTGAGGTGAAAGAACAAAAAGAAGGAAATAAAGAAATTCAGAACATGTGTGTACTGTCCTTTAAGACAATATCCTAGATGCTATCAGGTAACATTTTTATCTGTATTATTGAGAAATGTTATCATTATTTTACTTAACTTGGACTTCAGTTAAATCGAAAGGTGTCTCTATTGATTCAGAAAGGAAGGGTGGATTTTATGGTAGGCACTTGAGATATTTTGCTATGTATATCATGTACCTCATGTATAATGTTTTACTATTTTTTTATGGGGAACAGATGATTCATTTTATGTTCAACTAGAAACTACTTTGAAGCATAAGAAAAAGAGGAAACATATCTTATATGCCACATATGCTATTATGTGTATGACAACATCCAAATTACAGCAAACTGACAATGTATTTTGTACAAAAGGGATGATTTCCCTGAGCGTACTATCATTACATTAAAAACAGTCTCAGTGCACTCAATGGAGGGAAGCCAGAAGGAGGAACATAATGAGTGGGAAATGGAACAACATACAACATCAGCTGCACTGGTCGTAAAAGGAAAAGAACTAAGCAACCCATAGACAGTGATGGGAAAGGAGGAATAAGAGGGAAAGAGGGAATAGCAAAAGGCAAGAAATGTAAACATCACCTGATATGGAAGAAATAATTTGTGTTGTCAAAGCTCACAGAATTCACAAACTTTATACGCCATGATAATGATAATTTTTCTTGGGAAGGTTCAAATGTGTTTGTGACCTTAAGTATCAGGTTTCCACAATACTGTGAAATATGTAAAAATTATGTAATCACATCTCTCAATTTTTTAACAAAGTGAGAGAAGGGTTGGGTTAGGAGGGATGGGTGATAATGTTGTCAGACACCTTGTATTCATATATTGTTTTGTAGAATGGGAACTTGTTTGTACAACTACTTAAAGATAATAATATAAAAGCATGTTTACAAAGCAGCCTCACACACTTAAGTGAGATATAGTTTTGAACCCAGGTTTATTGCACACTGGCAATTTAAGTTGTTTTTTTCTTTTTTTCAATAATTGCAGTCAAATGCATACAACTTAAAATTTGTTATCCTTTTTAAACTCTGCATTAGCATTACCTAGTTAAATAAGTGGATTTTATTTTGATATATCCACATAGGCATACAATGTACCTTGATTATACTTACCCCTTCATCATTCTCATTCTCCTCTCCCAGGTTTTATTATCTTAATCATTTTAAGAATACAGCATAGTAGTAGTATGTACATTTACAATATTCTACAAGCTCAATGTCCACACTCGTTTCATCTTCCAAGATTCAAATTCTATATTCATTAAAACAATTTTCCACTCTCCTCTGCTTCAAGATATGCATCAAGTACAATTTTGCTTCCTATCTCTATCAATTTGACTGTTCTATGTAACTGACATAAGTAGAATCATGTAATATTTGATCTTTTGTGAATGGATTATTTCACTTAGCAAAGTGTCCCAAAGATTCATCCATAATATAGCATCTGTCACAACATAATTCTTTTTAAAGTTGAAATAATATACAACTATATGTAAAAACCACATTTGCTTTAGCTTATTCATTTGTTGATGGCCACTTGGATTGCCTCCATGTTTTGAGTATTGTACAAAATGAATATGAATGTACAAAGATCCCTTCCAGACTTTGCTTTTAGATCTTTAGAGTATATGCCCAGAAATGTAGTCATTGGATCATATGATAATTCTCTTTTCCTTCTTTATTTTTTGTCATGGGGCTTGAACTCGGGGACAGGTTACAGTCCCTGAACTTTTCCTCAAGGCTAGTGTTCTATCACTTTAAACCACAGGTCCACTTGCAGTTTTCTGCCCGGGCTGGCTTTGAACCTCAACCCTTGCATTTCAGCCTCCTGTCCTGAGTGGTTAGCATTACAAGTATGAATATTCCTGTTTTTAATTGTTTGAAAAGATTCCATACTGTTTCCCATAGAAAGGTTCCAATTTCACCACACTTTTGTCAATATTGTTACTTTATTTTTAGTAGTTATCCCACCTAATTCATATGAAGTGGTAATTTCCTTCATTATTTTGACTTACACTTTCTGGGGATTAGTGATATTAAACACCTTTTTTGTGGGCTTGTTAACAGTTTGTCTTCTCTGGAGAAACATCTCAGTTCTTTGCACATTGTAAAATTGGTTTATGTATTGTTGTTGGGATGATGTTCTGTATATATTCTTGATGTGAACCACTTATCAAATATATGCTTGCAATGACTTTATCCCATTCTGTGCTGCTTTTTTGGACACTGTTGATTGCATCCTTTGGTGCATCCTGAATTGTGTTTTCCCAAAATGAATGACCATTCTCTGATGTCAGTTTCCAGTATGTCTACTGGTCCTGTAACTATGAATCATCATATTGATTTGCACTCCTGTTATGGTAACAGTGAACTAAAGCTACATAATTATGCTCTGGTAGCCTATCTACTTCCACTTTTGGATCTCTCTCCCTCAACTTTTAGTAAAGGTCTTGGGTCATATTCACAACTTCTTAGGTCCTTAAAAACCTATAGAAAGTTACAACCCTTAAATTTAGTTAGTTCTAATGGAAGTACATGATTTCCAATTTCTTTTTTCCCCTTTTTGTACGTTTTTGATTGTAAGAATACTTTACAGAAGGCTTACAGTTACATGAGCAAGGAAATGAGTACATTTGGTATCGAGCATTGTTGCCTCCTCCGGGTAAATAAGATGAAAATTAAGAGCTTTGTAATATAGAAGCACACTAAAACTCTAGGAATACATTTTTCTTCATATGAGTATTTAGAAATGTTTGAAGCTTGAGATTTAACCTACTTGCAAGTTAATAATGAATTTGTCACATTTTCATGGATGCTAGGTGATTTATAATGCTCTCCGGTCAGAGACAAAAAGGACTTAATTTTTATAGCAATAGTGAAAGCCAGTGAGATATGTGTGTGTGTGTGTGTGTGTATTTGTATATTTGAAGTGAATCTCTCAGCCCTCAGTGCCACTGAGTGAAGTAGTGATAGACATGTGAAACCTATACAAACAATGAGTTCTGACTTTGAGCAACTGCGATCTATATAATGAGAAATAGGCATGCTTGAACTTTACTCTGGAGGATGACAATAGCTTAGAAATAGCTTGCAAAAATATTCTTGCAAATATACTATAGAATATAGAGCAGCTAATGTTCACTTGAAGATAGGCAAATACTTGAGACTGCCAAAGAATTGTTCTTTTTCTTTTGTTTCTTGAAGGGTCCTAGCTTCCAAGACCAATACATATTTCTCCTAATAAATACATAGCTCTCCTTAAAAGTGAGGCATGACACTTTGTTGAGAATACTTATTCTTTTTCCAGCCCTAAGCCTTAAGATGAAATAGAGACTTCAATCCTATCTAGAGTACAATTCAACAAATGACATAGATGGAGTTCAAATTTTACACATCAAGAAGTTTTTCTCTTAGAGCCATTTCTTAATGCAAGTGTGAAAGAAATTAAGGAAAAATAGGTCCACAAATGTTTTTATGAAGATAGCCTATGTATTTTAACAGTAATAAAGGATTATATTTCTGTTTTTTAGTGTGTGAATATTTACAGAGTATGGTACAAAGAACCAAAGTTTATTCCAGGGCCTAGCATGGAATAGAATGTAGCAAATTTTCTATATATTGTTTGTATATTTAAAGAATTCACCTGTCTGACTTCTCCCCCATTTTGATAAACAGAGCACCTGTTTGACATATTGAAATACAAACATTATTTTTCTACCTACAGGATTCTACACACTTTGCTGTCTACTAAACACAGAAAAGATTCATGCACAACCCTCATCTTCAAGGAGCAATTCTCAGTATCCCAAGTAGCTTGTGTTTATCTCCCACTCCTTTCCTCCAAGCTGTCAATCTAGGTGAGTGATGACTGAATTCTATAAGACAGAAAAGCTCAGATAATTCACAGGCATGCAGGCATGGAACCTTCTTCATTTGGATTATATTTTATCACATCGTTGTGAGAACTTCAGTTTCCTTATTTGGTAACTGAGCTGTCCAGTTAACAGTGAATAGATGCATCTCATTATTTAAAATTTCATTTAACTGAAATTGGAAGAATTAATTCACATTTGAGGTTCAGTAGCCACATATAGCCAGTGGCTAGTCTATTAGACAATGCATATATAGAATATATCCATTATCACAGATGTTTCTGTTAGAACTGTTTTAGAGTGTGTTTCTGCTTAAGGGATGGTCCATGTTCATAAACATAGTTGGTACTCAGACTGAAGATCAGACCAGAAAGGCTAGACACCCATGAAGTTAAGATATAGATATAAATTGTTCTACATAGGCACATTTATTTGTGAGGAAGAAAAGGATCAAACAGTCAACATCAGCAGAACCAACCCTCTCCTCTAGGAATGAATATGTGAAAATTTTAGCAATTCTTTGCAGCTTTGCTTCTGTGATTGAAATTGTCTGTGCTGTTCTCAATGGTGATTTTGTTGGAAAATATAAATGTGTAATTATCACATTAGCTCACAGAAGAATTAGGGTTTGTGCTTTGTAAATGTCATTTGGAATTTACATGTGACATTTCAAATTCTCCTGGTATCAATACACCACAAATATCTTTCTGAGTTGTTTCTTTTGTTAATTTTGATTGTTCTTACAGCAGGCATTTAAAAAATTAGTGGAAAACTTAGGACTTTCTTGTGTTTTATAATCCCATTAGTACTCAGTAAGCTTAATAAAGAATGAGAATCCAAGAACTATGTGAAGAAATTGTATCTCCAATCACCTGTTCCCTTTCATTAATTACTGGAGCAAAGAAAACTGGCTCCTCAGAATCTCACCTTCAGAATTCAAGAATGAGGTGGGAAGAAAACAAGGAAAGAGACATAGTAATTTGCACTGAAGTTGCTGTGCTGTCACAATGAACACCTGTTCTCATGCAATCTTTTTGCATCCTACAGTTAGCTTTTTTGTGGTTTTTATTAGTATGACAAAGATGACTAACTTTCCCAGATTTAGAGTTGGAAATGTGTGGGACACATTCCTTTATCTATGGAATCTTCCTTAAAATTGCATCACATTTACTTTGGCTCTCGGTGCCTTTTCTATCCTTGTCGCAAGTATGTATTTCTACAAATGGAGATGTTGGTTCATCATTTGCCTTTAAATGATTAAATTATGTGGATTTGGGAGATTGTGTGATTTGCTGTAGAAGCAAGGTACTATGGGTAGGACCCTTTGGTTCATGTTGACATTCCTTTGTGGAATTCTTATTGGGGTCCTTACTCATGGACTCGTGTAATTCTCTCCAAATTCCAGTACACTCCAGTAGAGTGTGGCCATGCATTAGAAATTTAAATAATGCCTATAATTCTTTTTAAGATATACTTTTAAATATAACATAAATAAAAGCTTTTGTTTTGTTTTTTATTTTTTTATTTTAATATTATTGTCAAGGTGATGTACAGAGGGGTTACAGTTACATAAGTAAGGTAGTGATAACATTTCCTAACTTGTTTCCCCTCCCTCATTTTTCTTCCTCTTTCCCTCGCTCTCTCAATCACCCCCCCCCCCCCAGTGTACAGATCATTTCCAATATATTGTCACTTTTGATTTCCTTTAAGTAAATGTTTGTGCTGTCCCCATTCTGGAGCTCCACAAGGTGAACACTGGAACACCACAGTTAGACCCTTCTGCCACGCATATATGCATATACATATTTTCCTTCACTTTGGGGTCATACGTTTGTTTAATTATTCATTTGTTTATTGCCAAAACTGGAGCTTGAATTCGGGGCCTACACATTGTTCTCTGCTTTTCTTTTTCCTCAACGCTAGCCACATCTCCATTTCTGGCATTTCGGTGGTTAAATAGATTTTCCTCCAGGGGCTGACTTTGAACCATGATCTTCAAATCTCACCCTTGTGAGTAGGTAGGATTACAGGTGTGAGCCTACTTTATAATTTGACTTTTCATCTCATTATATCATGCATATATTTCCTATCCAATAACATCCTTAGAAATTGCATACTGTTCTAAGAACATCACTTATAATGATTACATGGGAGTCCAGTGCTTATAAATTCCATAATTAATTGAACTGTCTCAATCACTGAAACTCTTTGTTGTCTCCATAATATTAAATGCATCATCAAATGATCCATCTTAACTTGGCTCATCTAAAATAGTAAGTTATTCCTCCCTGTGAAGTTAATCTTTTTCCCAGCATGAAGTTCCAGTTTTGTAACTTTTACAAGCCTTACCCACTTTAATGCCTTTGTCCAAAATCCCTCTTGCTATCATCATTTTTGTGAAACCCTTTTCTGTGGCATTCCATTAATAGGAAGGCATATTTAACTAATACCAACTTAATGTCTTCATTTTCATGGGTATTGCATTTTAGCCTGGATCAGAATTTGATTCTAACAAGATTTTATTTTAATGGAAGAATCAGAACACCAATTGGAAGGCTGAGAGTACCCTTATGAACAATTTTTATCATTCATTGCTTGCTTTTGTTTTGGAATTTGAAGGCTAAAGATGGCCAGCTCATATATTCTCTGTTGTCACTGTATTTCATTCCGGTTCCCTGCATCTTGTATATATATATTTTTTCTAATTTGGGGAGGGGAAGAGAAATAACAAAATGCTGAAGCAAGGATACAGGTTGACCAATTGTAACGATGAGATGTACAATACACTATGTTGAAAACGAACTTCACAATTTCAAGATAGGGGGAAGGAGGAGTTGGGGAAGTAAGGAGGGAAGGGAATGTAGGGGGAAAACAAAGAAGGGGGTAAAATGCTTAAGAGGAAATGTACTCATTACCTTACTCATGTAACTGTAACCCCTCTATACAGTATCTTTACAATAAATTTTTTTTAAAAAAAGATTACCAGCTCATACTCCCATGGTTAACTTGCTGTACACCTTAAATGAGTTATATGGCTCAAAATGGGAAACCAAAAAGAAAGCAACTTTCAATATAAATTGTCTATTGTTGTAACACTGAGATGCCAAATGCAGTGCCAATGCACAGGAATCCAGAGTATAGTCATTAACCTCTAGAATTCTGAGTTGTTTTCTTTGGCTGGAAATCTCTTAATTGTAGTATACACAATATGCAGAAATGTCCTGAAAAAAATATTCTTGGAAAAAAACAGTTCTATAAAATCAGGAAAATTTGTACCAAGTCAAAAAAAGGAAAATAAGACAAGAAAAATTCTATTCCTGTTTATATAAAAGCTACAATAGAACATGGGTCTACCAATAGTCTGAAGAAGAGAAACAATTATTTAAGTGCGTTGTTATTCTAAATGTATTAATATAATGATATGCATGTAAAATAGAACCTGATGATGAGCTATGAACTCTGCCTGGAGAGTTCAACCAAATCCTTCTTGCACAGTGTCATGATACTGTGGAAGGAGAAAATAAATATTCTGTAAAATTATGAAAAGCTTATGAAGTTCAATAATCTCCAAATATTGTGCTCAGGGAATGTAAAGTATCAGGAACAATGTAGCAGTGAATTGGAGAGTGAAATTGGAGCTATTGAAATGGTCATATAGCTTGGAGTTATGGCACATTCTTAATATGCACAGGGTCCTGGGTTCAATTCCCAGCACTAAAAAGGAAGGAAGGAGAGAGACCAAGAAAGATTTGTGAGGTGGGCCTAACACCATCATAGAAAATTTATTCTCTAGCCCAGGATTTCATACTGTTAATTACACATTTTTACTGCACAGGAGGTTTTAAAAGTACAGTTGCCCAAGTCTCAGCCATTTTTATTTGAGTGGGTACAGATGTATCAACTTCAGCTGATATGACTTGGGGGCACCAGTAAAGCACCCAGGATAGAGATATCATGGTAGAACATATGTCTAGAACTTGAAAAAAGGTCTGTGAGACTTTTATTTCTGTAGAAAAATAAATGCCCATGGTATGTTAGCCTAAGTATGGATATAGAGTAGTCTGAGTTTAAATGTACCAATATACCAGTTTTTGCAACCTGGAGTAAATTACCTACCTCTCTTTAAGCCTTTGTTTCTTTTTTTTTTTTTTTTTTTTTTTTATTTTATTTTTTTATTGTAAAGCTACTATACAGAGGGTCACAGTTACATGAGTGAGGTTATGAGTACACTTCCTCTTGAACATTGTTACCCCCTCCATTGTTTTCCCCCTACCATCCCCTCCCTCCCTCCCTTCCCCGAGGTTCTTTTTTTTTTTTTTTTTGATTGTGATTAAATGATTACATAATTTCAAAGTCACAAGTTCATTCTAACTTCCCTGGAGCAAATTGTCTACCACAGTCTGTAATATATAACAGTGTTCACATGTTATATACCATATTTGTGATCAGCAGCATGAGGATATTTAGTAGTGGTTCAACCAGATGAGCGGGAGTTCTTTGTTTCTTAAGTCCTGTTAGTTTTGTCGTATCACTAACCTTTTGGATTTAGCATCCACTTATGAGGGAGACCATGTACCGTTTGTCTCTTCGTTCTTGGCTTACCTCGCTCAACATGATTCCTTCTAGCTCCATCCATTTCCCTGCAAATGCCATTATTTTGTCATTTCTAATGGCTGCATAATATTCCATTGTGTATAGATACCACAATTTTTGGATCCATTCATCTGTGGTGGGGCACCTAGGTTGTTTCCATATCCTAGCTATTGCGAACAGTGCTGCAATAAACATGGAGGTGCACGTGTCCTTGTATATTGGTTCCTGTTGTTCAGGGTAGATGCCTAGAAGTGGTATGACTGGGTCGTAAGGGAGGTCAATCTTTAGCTTTCTAAGGACCCTCCAGACTGCTTTCCAAAGTGGTTGTATAAGTGTACATTCCCACCAGCAGTGTAATAGGGTTCCTCTTTCTCCACATCCCCTCCAGCATTTGTCGTTGGCTGATTTGTGGATGTGGGACATTCTGACTGGGGTAAGGTGGTATCTCAGGGTTGTCTTTATTTGCATTTCCTTCACCACCAGGGATGATGAACATTTCCTCATGTGTTTCTTTGCCATTTTTATTTCTTCATTTGAGAAGTCCCTCTTTAGTTCCCTTGCCCATTTAGTAATTGGTTTGTTAGGTTTGGGAGGGATTAGTTTCTTGAGTTCCCTGTATATACAGGATGTTAACCCCTTGTCTGATATATTGCTGGTAAATATTTTTTCCCAATTAGTTGGTTGTCTTTCTAGCTTAGTTGCGATAGATTTAGCTGTGCAGAAGCTTTTTATTTTAAGGTAGTCCCATTTGTCGAGTCTCTCTCCAACTTGTTGTGACCCTGGGACTCTGTTCAGGAAGTTCCTTCCTGTGCCTATTAGTTCAAGTGTCTCTCCTACTCTGTCCTGCAGTAGTTTCAGAGATTCAGGTTTAATGTTAAGGTCTTTAATCCATTTTGAGTTGATGTTGGTGCATGGTGATAGGCTGGGGTCCACTTTTAGTTTTCTGCATGTGGCTGCCCAGTTTTCCCAGCACCAGCGGTTGAAGAGGCTGTGTTTCTTCCATTGTATGTCTTTGGCTCCTTTGTCGAATATCAGCTGGCTGTAGGCCTGTGGATTTATATCTGGATCTTCTATTCTGTTCCATTGGTCTTCGGGTCTGTTTTTGTGCCAGTACCATGCTGTCTTTGTGATTATAGCTCTGTAGTAGAGTTTGAAGTTCGGCATGGATAGCCCTCCCATATTGTCTTTATCCCCTAGAATTGTTTTGGCTATTCTAGGTCTTTTGTTGTTCCATATAAATTTTTGGACTGTTTTCTGTATTTCAGTGATGTACGTCATTGGGATTTTAATAGGAATTGCATTGAATTTGTATATTAATTTTGGAAGTATCACCATCTTTACTATATTAAGTCGGCCTATCCAGGAGCATGGGAGGTCTTTCCATTTCCTAGTGTCTTCTGCAATTTCTTTCTTTAACTTTTTATAGTTCTCATTAAATAGTTCTTTTACATCTTTGGTTAGGTTAATTCCTAAATATTTTATTTTTTGGGAGGTTATTGTGAATGGGGTTGCTCCCTTTATTTCCCTCTCTTCCTGTGCGTTATCAGTGTATAGGAAGGCAACTGATTTTTGTGGGTTTATTTTGTATCCTGCTATTTTGCCGAAGTGACTTATGATTTCTAAAAGTTTGGGGATGGAGTTTTTGGGATCGTGGAGGTATAGTATCATGTCGTCTGCAAAAAGGGATAGTTTCACTTCTTCTTTCCCTATGCGGATCCCTTTAATGTCTTTTTCTTGCCTTATTGCCCTGGCTAAGGGTTCTAGGACTATGTTGAAGAGGAGTGGAGACAGTGGACATCCTTGCCTTGTTCCTGTTTTTAGGAGGATTGGTTGTAGCTTTTCCCCATTAAGTATAATATTGGCTATTGGTCTGTCATAAATGGCTTTTATTGTTTTTAGAAATGTTCCTTCTATTCCTATTTTCTCCAGAGCTTTTAGCATGAATGAATGTTGAATTTTATCAAAGGCCTTTTCTGCATCTGTGGCGATAATCATGTGATTCTTGACCTTGGCTCTGTTGATATGCTGGATTACATTTATTGACTTACGTATGTTAAACCATCCCTGTGTCTCTGGGATGAAGCCTACCTGATCATAGTGTATTATTTTTTTTATGTGTTTCTGGATTCTGTTAGCTAGAATCTTGTTAAGGATCTTTGCATCTGTGTTCATCAAGGAGATTGGCCTGTAATTCTCCTTTTTGGTTGGGTCTTTGCCTGGTTTGGGGATGAGTGTGATATTGGCTTCGTAGAATGAGTTTGGGATAGCTCCCTCCTTCTCTGTTTCTCTGAAGAGCTTGAGGAGTATGGGTATTAGTTCTTCTTTAAAGGTCTTATAGAATTCTGCTGTGAATCCATCTGGTCCTGGGCTTTTTTTTGTTGGAAGACTTTTGATAGCTTCCTGTATCTCATTATAGGATATTGGCTTATTTAATTGGTTAACTTCTTCTTTGCTCAGTTTGGGTAACTTGTATTTCTCTAAAAATGCATCCATTTCCGCCAGATTTTCTTCCTTTAGAGAGTATAGCTTTTGAAAGTAGTCTGTTAGAATTGTTTGGATATCTTGGGTACGTGTTGTGATGTTTCCCGTGGCATCCCTAATCCTATTAATATGGGTTTCCTCTCTTCTTTTTTTAATTAATCTTGCCAACGGGCCATCAATTTTGTTTATTTTTTCAAAGAACCAGCTTTTTGTTTGGTTTATTTTGGTTATGGTTTTCTGATTTTCTAATTGGTTAATCTCTGCTCTCAATTTGGTTATCTGGCTTCGTCTAGTAGCTTTAGGTCCCATTTTTTCTTGTTTTTCTAGCTGTTTTAGTTGCAACATGAGATTATTTACTTGGTCTGTCTCCATTCTCTTGATGTGGGCACTGAGGGCAATAAATTTGCCCCTCAGGACTGCTTTTGCTGTGTCCCACAAGTTTCTTTGTGAGGTGTTTTCATTTTCATTGAGTTCTAGGAAATGCTTTATTTCTTCTCTGATCTCTTCTGTTACCCAGGCCTTGTTAAGGAGTGTGCTGTTCAATTTCCATGTATTAGAGAAATTTCTGCGGTATGCTTTGTTATTGAGAGCTAGCTTGATTCCACTGTGTTCAGATAGGATACAGGGGATTATGTCGATCCCTTTGTATTTGCTTAAGTTCCTTGAATGAACTATGATATGGTCTATTTTGGAGAAAGTTCCATGAGCTGCTGAGAAGAATGTGTACTGTGTTGTTTTAGGGTGAAATACTCGGTAGATGTCAGTTAATTCCGCTTGAAGTATGGCCTCACTTAATTCGGTAGCTTCTTTGCCAATCCTCTGGTTGGTAGACCTGTCCTTTGGTGAGAGTGGCGTGTTAAAGTCTCCTAGTATTATCGTATTGGGATCTATTTTATTCTGTAAGTTTGAGAGCATTTGTTTAACATATCTGGGTGCACCGATATTTGGGGCATATAAGTTGATGATGGTTATATCCTCCTCTTGGATTGTTCCCTTTATTAATATGTAATGTCCGTCCTTGTCTTTCTGTACTGATTTTAATGAAAAGTTTATTTTGTCAGATATCAGGATAGCTACACCTGCTTTCTTATTGGGGGAATTTGATTGGTAGATCCTTTTCCACCCCTTCACTCTGAGTTTGTTTGTATGTTTGGCTGAGAGGTGGGTCTCCTGAAGGCAACAGATGGATGGGTCTTGTTTTCTGATCCAGTCCTCAGTTCGTTTTCTTTTAATTGGCGAATTCAGCCCATTTATATTAAGAGAAAGTATAGAGAGATGCATTGTTGTCCCTGCCATTCCGTTTTCCTAAGTTTTTCTTCTTTCCTTTCCTCCTGTGCTTGCTCAGTTAGACTTTGAGTAATGCCTGTTTGGGGCAGGTCCCAGTTCCTGGTTGCTTTCTTCAGGTTGTGTCCCCCCTCTTAGAATTCTTTGTAATGCTGGCTTAATGTTTATGTATTCATTTAGTTTTTCTTTGCTATTAAAAGTTTTCAGTTCTCCATCGAATGTGAATGCTAGCTTTGCCGGGTATATCAGTCTGGGTTGGCAGTTATTGGCTCTCAGGGCTCGTATGGTGCTTTCCCAGGCTTTTCTTGCATTCATTGTTTGTGTGGAGAGATCTGCAGTGATTCTAATTTTTTTCCCGTTGTAGTATAGCTCCTTCTTCATTTTTGCTGCATGCAGGATTGTTTCCTTATTATTCAGATCCATCATTGTTACTATTATGTGCCTAGAAGTGTTTCTCCTGGGATCTTGCTTGTTGGGTGTTCGATAAGCTTTTGTGATGTAGTTAAGATGGTCGTTTTTGAGGTGGGGAAAATTTTCATTGACTATCTTGTTAAATAGGTGTTGCATTCCCTTGCTCTGGAATTCCTCACCTTCGTCCACTCCGATTATGCGAAGGTTAAATTTTTTAGCATTATCTGCTTGCTCTTGAATTTCCCTTTGGTTTAATTTGAGTGATTTTTCCATATCTGTCACTTTTTGGTCCAGTTGGTGTATTCTGTCTTCTGTATCTGACACTCTACCTTCCATTTCATTCACTCTGTTGACCGTGGCTTCTATTGTGGTTTGCATGGTGGAAATGGATCCCTTTATGGATTCAATGTTGGTTCTCAGAGTACTGATCTCACCTCTCAATGAGGTGATATCAGTATGCATTACCTCTAATTTGGCGTTTATCTCACTTCTTACTGAGGTTTGTGCAGCTTCTATTTTTGCATCCAATTTTTGTTTGATATCCTGTATATCTTTTGATAGTTCATCCTTGTGCTCTTTCAATTTCTGATCCATTTCTCGCTTTATTTCTTGAGTCATTGCCTCCAGCAACCCTTGGATGTAGTTTTTGTCTTCCATTCCTGCTTTGCTCCCACTGGGGCTCTCCCCTGTGTGGCTGCTGGCTTTTGAGGTGAGCTTGCTGTCCTGGGTAGTGGTAAACCTTGTGATTTTTCTCTGTGATTTTCGCATGGGGGTTCAGGAGACTGCTCTTCAATCTTGTTTTGGTGTGTCTGTCTTTGCTTGGTTGCTGATTCTCTATTGGTAGAGAGAGTCTGTGTCTGATCTGGATTCTGTTGGGAGCCTATTTCCAGCTGCTATTCACTTAGGATTCTCAGCTCTCTGCTGTAGCAATTCCCGCCTTTGGAAGGGTTGAGCAGCCTAGACTGCTTGTGTTTGCTCCTGCGGGTGCTCTTGCGAAGATCAGATGCTCTGGATGCACTCTCCCAAATACTGGAGTCTGCTATGGGCTCCTGATGTGTTTTTGTTTGTTTGTTTTGGGCTGGTTGTGGGCTTGAACTCTAGGTTTGGGTGCTGTCCCTCAGCTCTTCAGCTCAGGGCTGGCACCCTACCATTTGAGCCACAGCCCCTCTTCTGACCCTTTTTGCTTTGTTCAGGCGCCGGTCCCCTGGCCTGGTTCCGGCCCCAGCCTGGAGCGCGCTCGTTAGGCCTGTGCTAATGTGTATACCACCTTGGTTATGCAGCCTGGAGGACACAGTTCAAATTTCTTCTACTGTTGGTAGTTTTGACCCAGGGGCACTGTTCCTGGCTTGAGCATTTAAGCTCCCTTCCCGGGGCGCTCTTGCTCTGGCCTGGCCAGCAGAGTGTGCTCCACCGGCTGGTGGGGCTCTCGAACAGTTCCCAGTTTTAGTGGGTCCTGTGGTCCGGGTGTTGGGGTAGGGAGTCTAGGTCAGGGTCTGGGGATTCCCTCCAGCTCTGGTCTCCCTTGATGGATTCCCTGTCCCCTGATGGGTACTCACCCTGTAGGTCGTCAGTTGTTGTTGCAGTCCGTCAGTTGTTGTTGCAGTCCGAGTTCAGTTGGGGTGGTTGCGGGCTGGGTTGGGCGGCCCCCCGCCGGGTCGTTGCGATCGCGATTGGGCGGGTGGTCTGCGGATTGGTCCCTTTGTGGCGCTGCTGGTGCCGGGCGGCTTTGGCGGGATGGAGCCTCTCCGCTCCGGTGGAGAGTGATGGGTGGGGTGGGATCCTCCTGGAGACTCCCGGCTGGTAGGTTTCTCTGTTCCTGGCGATCCGCTGTTCTGCAATCCGGTACCTGGTGATCTGTAAGCCTTTGTTTCTTATTTTGGACATGGGAGCCAATGGGACTACAGTGCGAGTGTTCATAAAGTGTTTTCAGGCTATGCATTTTTAAAATTTGTCATAACTACTGTTAGTTGACTTGTTTATATAGTGTAAATTTGCACCAGGTGCTGATGAGCAAAGCAGAAGATAATGAAGTGTCCTGTATTCAGTCTCTTAGGTACTTGATGTCATTCTTTACACTCCAAAATTTGTGAAGTCAGAGTTGAACAACAGGGCAGTTTTAAAATTTTTCTGTATGGAGTCTTAGCATTTTTCAATATCAAAGGGCCTCTGGAAAGATGGAAAAAGAAAATAGAGAAACCAGGGCTGGGAAGGTGGCTCAGTGGTAGAGTGCTTGCCTTGCATGCATGAGGCCCTTAGTTTGATTCCTCAGCACCACAAAGCAGAAAAAGCCAGACGTAGGGCTGAGGCTCAATTGGAAGAGCTCTAGCCTTGAGCTGAAGAGCTGAGGGACAGCTCCCAGGCCCAGAGTTTAGGCCCCATGACCGACAAAAAAAAAGAAGAAAGAAACCACAACTGTTCTTTTCAGATGGCTTAATGTTAGTCCTTTTGACCTATGATGACAAATTACCAGACACTGAATTGGTTATAAACAACAGATTTATTTCTACATTCTGGAGCCTGGAGGCCCAAGATTGCAATGCCAGCATAGTCAGGATTTTTGTTTTTCAGATTGATGCACTGTATTAAAGATCAGGATTGAAATCTATTCGGTTTTGTTTATTTAAATACCATTAATGAAGGCTTGCCTCCACGACTTAATTACCATCCACATATCCACATACACACACAAAGGACAACTTCTATAACATTATATTTGAGATAGAATTTCAATATGTGAAGTTGGATGAAGATTGTAAATAAATGTATTGTAATTATACATTCTTTTTCTTTTCCCATAAGATTGTGGATCTAAGAACAGTAAGATCCAGACACTGAATTGATCTCAGAGCTGACCTCTGAGCCATTCTATGATTCTGGAGTATTATATTTATCTGGCTTAATCAATTCTCTGTGTTCACTACAAGATTATTTGGAGAATATATAATTACACTGAGAAGTTATTTAGAAAATTAATTCATATTGTTTACTTTTAATTTTTTGAGGTAAGTACTTGGATTCAAATTCAGAGCCTTGCATTTGCCAGGCAGGCACCTGACCACTTGAATCATGCCACATCCAGCAATTTTTGCTTTGATTGTTTGTTTGTTTGTTTGTTTTTTGGGTCCAGTTGTGGGGCCTGAACTCTGGGCCTGGGCGCTGTTCCTCAGCTCTTCAGCTCAAGGCTAGCGCTCTACCACTTGAGACACAGTGCCACTTCCGGCTTTTTTCTTTTTGCTTATGTAGTGCTGAGGAATTGAACCCAGTGCCTCAGGCATGCAAGGCAAGTGCTCTACCACTGAGCCACCTTCCTAACCCCTGCTTTGATTTTTTTTGAGATAGAATCTTGTATTTGTTTATTCCTAGGATACCTGGATAGTGAACTTCCTAGTTTTATGTTCAACATAGGTAGGATGATAGCCATACATTGGCACACCCAGCTTTTATTGATTGAGATGGAGGTCTCTTGTATGTTTTCCAGCTTGAACTTGAACTGCAACTATCGACATTTCCATTTTCAGAGTAGCTACGATTATAGGTATAAACCACCTCATTTGACTTCTATTATATATGTTTATGAAAATTCTGAAAGTATGAGAAAATCCTCTAGAGTTACTAACCATACCCAGATTCTAGGTGATACATTAATGTTTATTCTGTCAAAAATGTGTTTTGTGACAATTTTTTAAAATTTTTTATTGGCAAAATACCATACAGAGGGGTTACAATTACATGGGCAAGGTAATAAGTACATTTCTTATCAAGCATTGTTGCCTCCTCCATTGTTTCCCCTTTCCATCCCTTCCCATCTCCTCCCCTACCCCCCCCCCCAACTCCCTACCCCCAGCGAAAGTTGTAAAGTTCGTTATTCGACATAATGACTTGTATAGCTCATCGTTGCAATGGGTCCAATGTATCCCTATTTAAAGGTTTGTTTTTTCCCTTTCCCTCCACAAATTATACCAATATCAAATATAATGAAAGCAGGGGTTATACCGTGGGGGAGGGACATACAAAGCAACAAAGAAATCATCTTATAAATATGTTAGAAACAATTTCAAGAAAAAAAAAACATTTGAATACTTATCTTGTGGTTCATTTCACCTAACATGAACTTATCTTACCTTTTCTGCTTGTCTCAGACATATACTAGCTATTGCAAACCATGGGACCTATGTTTCTTTGGGCCTGGCTTACTTCACTTAATTTTTTCCAAGTCTTTCCATTTCCTAACAAATGGGGCAATGTCATTCTTTCTGATGGAGGCATAGAATTCCATTGTGTATATATACCACATTTTCTTGATCCATTCATCTAATGGACATCTGGGTTGGTTTCATATGTTACCTATGGTAAATAATGTTACAATAAACATAGTTGTGCTTGTAGCTTTAGTGTGGTCTTGTTTGTGATCATTTGAGTAAATGCACAAAAAATGGGATTGCTGGGTCATAGGGGAGCTTTACGTGGAGTCTTTTGAGGAAACTCCATACTACTTTCCAAAGTGGTTGAACAACTTTACACAACCACCAACAATGCGGTAAGGTTCCATTCTGTCCCCATCTCCTCCAGCATCTGTTGTTATTAGAGTTCTTGACTCTAGCCATTCTAACTGGGCTGAGGTGGTATCTCAATGTTGTGCTGATTTGCATTTCTTTTATGGCTAGAGAAGTTGAGCATTTCTTCATATGTCTATCAGCCATCCTTCTTTCCTCTTCAGAGAAGTTTCTCTTTAAGTCTTTAGCCCACTTACTTATTGGGCAGTTGTTTCTTTGAGGATTTGTTGTCGGGGGATTTAATTTTTTGAGTTCCAGGTATATTTTAGATATGAGACCCTTGTCCATTGTATGGCTAATGAAGATCTTCTCCCAATCCGTGGGCTTCCTATTTATCTTGCTAGCTATGTCCTTTGCCTTGCAGAAGCTCTGCAATTTCATGCAATCCCATTTGTCCAACCTTTCTTTGATTTGTTATGTTTCTGGGTCTCTATTAATAAAATTTCAGCCTGTTCTAAGTATACCTATGGTTTCTCCTATTGCATCCTGTAATGTTTACAGAGTGTCTGCTTTGACTCCAAGGTCTTTGATCCATTTGGAGTTGATTCTTGTGTAGGGTGATATATAAGGATCTAGCTTTGGTTTTTTACAAGGTATTAACCAATTTTGCCAGCACCATTTACTTAAAAGGCTGTCTTTCTTCCACTCTAATTTTTTAGCTTCCTTATTGAAGATTAGATTGCTATATATCTGTAGGTTCAATTCTATTCCATTGGTCTTGAAGTGTGTTTTTGTGCCAGTACTGTTTTGAATATTATGGCATTATAGTAGAGTTTGAAATTTGGTATTGATATTCCTCCAGCACTGTTCTTTCTGTTAAGGATCTTTTTTGCTATTCAGGGTCTTTTATTGTTCCATATGAATTTTTGGATTGTCTCTTCTATTCCTTGAAGAATGAGTTTGGGATATTGATAGGTATTGCATTGAATTTGTAGATAGCCTTGGGAAGTATTGCCATTTTCATGATGTTGCTCCTTCCAATCCAGAAGCATGGGAGTTTTTGCCACTTTCTAAGTTCTGTTTTGATTTCCTTTTTCAGGGTTTTAAAGTTTTCATCATAGAGGTCCTTCATTTCTTTGGTTAAGTTAATTCCTAGGTATTTTATTTTTTGTGGAGCTATTACAAATGGAGTTGCTTTCCTGATTTCAGCCACCCTTTTCTCATTGTTGACATACAGAAAAGCCATTGGTCTTTGAAGGTTAAATTTATACCCTGCTACTTTGCCCAAGTTTTGCATAAACTTGAATAATTTGGGAGTGGAGTCCGTGGGATTCTTTAAATACAAGATCATATCATCTGCAAAGAGGGAGAGTTTTACTTCATCTTTCCTTATTTAGATCCATTTTATGTTTGCATCTTGTCTTATTGCTGTAGCTAGGCATTCTAATACTGGATTGAAGAGAAGTGGTGAGAAAGGACAGCTTTGTCTCATTCCTGATTTAAGAGGAAATGACTAGTTTTTCACCATTAAGTATAATGCTGGCTGTAAGTTTGTTATATACAGTCTTTATTTTATTGAGAAATGTTCCCTGGATTTCTAATTTTTCCAGAGCCTTCATCATCAATGGGTGTTGAATCTTGTCAAATGCCTTTTCTGCATCTATTGAGATAACCATGTGGTTCTTATCCTTGCTCCTGTTAATGTGATGAATTATATTAATTGATTTGCGTATATTGACCCAGCTTTGCATCCCTGAAATGAATCCTGTTTAATTGTAGTGTATGATTTTTTGGATGAATTGTTGAAGTCAATTGGCCAAAATTTTGTTGAGAAGTTTTGCATCAATGTTCATCAAAGAAACAGGTCTATAGTTCTCTTTCTTTGATGAGTCCCTGCCTGGTTTTGGGATGAGGGTTATGATGTCTTCATAGAATGAGTTCGGTAGTGAACTTTCTCTTTGAGTTTCATTGAAGGGCTATTGGTGTGAGCTCTGCTTTGAAGGCCTTGTAGAATTCTGCTGTAAATCTGTGTGGTCCTGGGCTTTTCTTAGATGGGACTTCTCTTATTGCTGTTTCTATCTCAATGCTTGATATGGGCCTGTTAAAATGGTTTAACTCATCTTGGTTTAGTTTTGGCATGTTGATATTTGCTAGGAAAAGGTCCATTTCTGCCAAGTTCTCAAACTTATTAGCATAGTTTTGAGAAGTATTCCCTTATAATGTTCTGAATCTTGGTTGTTTCTCTGGTGGTTTCCATTCTCATCTCTGAGTTTATTTATTTGGGTGTGTTCTCATCTTTTTCTGATAAGATTTGCTAAGGCTCTGTCAATTTTGTTAATTTTTTCAAAGAACCAACTCATTGTTTTGTTGAATCTTTCTATGTTTTATTTGGATTCTAATTCATTTAATTCTGATTTAAATTTAATTATTTCTTTCCATCTACTGGATTGGGGTTTATATTGCTGCTCTTTTTCAAGGAGGTTCAGATGTCTCATTAAATTGTTGGTTTCAGATCTCTCCAACTTGCTTCTGAGTACTGCCTTTTCTGTGTCCCAGGGGAGCTGGTAATTTGTGTGTTCGTTTTTGTTGAAAATCATGAACATTTGAATTTCCTTTCTAATCTCTTACGTGACTTACTGGTGATTCAACAGTGTGTTGTTCAGCATCCAATTGTTACAGGACTTTCTTTGGTAGCTTTTGGTGTTGAATTCTAATTTTATTTCCTTGTGGTCTGAGAGAATTCAAGGTATAACTTCAATATTTCTGAAAATGGAGGTTTGCTTTGTGACCTAAAATGTTGCTATTTTGCAAAATGTTCTTTGTGCTGCTGAGAAAAACGTGTCTTCTGATGCTGCTGGGTGAAATATTCGGTAGATGTCTGTTAAATCTAGTTGATCCTTGCAGTTGGTTAGATCTGCAGTTTCTCTATTGAGTTTTTGCCGAGTTGATCTATCTAGTGGGGATAGTTGTGTTTTAAAGTCCCCAACAGTTAATGTCTTTGGATCTATGTGGGATTTGAGGGAAAGTAGTGTTTCTTGGAGAAATTTGGGTGCTCTGTTGTTTGGCAAATAGATATTTAGAATTGTAATATTCTCCTGAAGGGTGATCCCTTAATTAGTATGTACCAACCTTCTTTTTCTCTTCTAACTAATTTTAATTTGAAGTCTATTTTATCTGATATTAGGATTGCAACTCCCGCCTGTTTATGGGAGTCATTTGCTTGGTAGATTTTATTCCAGTCTTTCACTTTGAAAATGTGTTTGTTTTTATGGGCAAGGTGTGGTCCTGAAGGCAGCAGATAGAAGGATCTTGCTTTGTAATCCAACTAGACAATCTATGTCGCTTAATTGGTGAGTTAAGTCCGGTAATGTTGAGAGATAGGACTGAGAGGTATTTATTTTTATTGTGGAAATACCGTACAGATGGATTACGATTACATGAGCAATATAATGAGTACATTTCTTATCAAGCATTGTTGCTTCCTCTTTTGTTTCTTCTTTTCACCCCTTCTCAGACCCCTCCTTACCCGATCCCCATCCCCCCACCAAAGTTGTAAAGTTCATTTTTCAACATAATGACTGGTACATCTCATTGTTGCAATGATTTCACCTGTATTCCTATTTAAACGATTTGTTTTTTTCCCTTCACCTCCACAAATTATACCAGCATCAAATACAGTGAAAGCTGGGGTTATTTTTGTTATGTCGAAAAACGAACTTTACAACTTTGGCCAGTGGATGTGGGAGGGAGGAAGTGGGGATCAGTGTGGGGGGATATGGAAGGGATGTGTAGGGGAAACAAAGGAGGAAGCAACAATGGTTGAAAAGAAATATACTCATTACCTTGTCCATGTAATTGTAATGCCTCTGTACGGAATTTTCACAATAATAAAACTTGTAAAAATGTTTATCACTTATTATAATTCAAATACCAAACAAGAGTAATTTTATATAATCATTAAAAGTATCATTTTATTACTATCATAAAATAGAATAAAAGACCAGTCCCAATTATTACCTATCATTATTCTTAATTCCTAATCATTACCTAAATATCTTAAACAATCTAAATAGTCATTTCTTTGACATAGACATAAATATTCTATCTTTTTTACTTAACATTTTCCAGGGGCATATATTCATGTTTCTAAAAGATTTTTCACAGCAGTTAAAAGATGCGTTTGTGAAATTAATGTGATACATGTTGTTGTTGTTGTTGTTTTCAAGGCCTGGGCATTGTCCCTAAGCCTTTTTGTGCTCAAGGCCAGCACTTCACAACTTGAAGCACAGGGCTAATTTCTGTTTTTGAGTGGTTAATTGGAGATAAGGATCTAACAAGTACTTTTCTGTCCGGGGTAGATGTGAAAACAATTGTTAGATCTCAGCCACCAGACTAGCTAGAATTATAGACGTGAGTTACTGGCACTTAGTTTGATAATTTTTTTTAATTTTAATTATGTTTTAAGATGTTTGTTTCACTATAGTGCACATAATTCTATACATAAATTTAGATATATATATATGTATATATGCTGATGACAAATTCCCTCTACACATAACATTTATACACACACACACACACACACACACACACACACATATTTTTGAAGACAGACTCCCTCTAAAACTTTTTTTTGGGTCCAGTTGTGGGGCCTGAACCCTGGGCCTGGGCGCTGTCCCTCAGCTCTTCAGCTCAAGGCTAGCCATCTACCACTTAAGCCACAGTGCCACTTCCAGCTTTTTTCTTTTTTGCTTATGTGGTGCTGAGGAATCAAAACCAGGGCCTCATGCATGCAAGGCAAGCACTCTACCACTGAGCCATCTTCCCAGCCCATCCCTATAAAACTTTTATGCTACTATTTCTTACCTTTTTCATTTCAAAGATATACAATCTATTTTTCCAAAATTTTCCTAGAGTAAAATGACTAATATTTCACTAGAAAGTAGAGTATATTATTTTCAATGTAATTTTAGATATACACATAATGTTGTAGTAACATTTATAGTATATTACTTGAAAAAATTCTGTTCAAACCCTTAAATATTTGTGTGGAATGACAGGGAGAGAGGAAGTTAATTCATACTGGTTAGGAATGTGCAATGCTTCAAAAATCTGTCCAATAATTTGTTATAATCACATAGTCAAGCTACCTGTTATGCTTTAGTTTTTTTTGTTTATTTATTCAAAAATTTAACATGGAGGGGCTGGGAAGGTGGCTGAGTGGTAGAGTGCTTGCCTTGCATGCATGAGGCCCTGGGTTCGATTCCTCAGCACCACATAAGCAGAGAAAAAAGCCAGAAGTGGCACTGTGGCTCAAATGGTAGAGTGCTAGCCTTGAGCTGAAGAGCTGAGGGACAGCGCCCAGGCCCAGAGCTCAGGCCCCATGACTGGCAAAAAAAAAAAAAAAAAAAAATTTAACATGGATGCATGCACAGTGGTAATATTAAAATTATTAATAAAAATACAAATAATACAAAATCATAGACACATATCAGACTTTCAATAATTAGCACTTATGATGCTAATAATAATTTTGTTGAAGATGATGATGACTACAGTGTACCCTGATAATGACAATGATATGATTTAAAAGGAAAAATTTTTAGACATCTTTGAAGCTAGATTTCCCACATTGAATACATAGTAATAAACAGCATTGGATTACATACAATAAGAATAACAAGGGACTGGGAAGGTGGCTCAGTGGTAGAGCGCTTGCCTTGCATGCTTGAGGCCCTGGGTTCGATTCTTCAGCACCACGTAAGCAAAAAAGCTGGAAGTGGCGCTGTGGCTCAAGTGGTAGAGTGCTAGCCTTGAGCTGAAGAGCTGAGGGACAGCGCCCAGGCCGAGTTCAGGCCCCACGACCGGACCAAAAAAAAAAAAAGAATAACAAGAGGAGAGTTTCAATATCAAGAAATACAATCACATAATCAGGTGAGACAGTAAAAACCCTAATGTTATTCTTGAAGTCTCTCTAATGTATACTCACTTTTTTGGTGGAATTGTTTGCTTTTAAATAAAATCGTTTATTTCCACATGTTGATTATCCCACATAGATAAAATATAATAAGCTGAGTGCTTTGTTATCAAATGATCTTGTTTGTTCTAGCCTTGGGAATTTAGGAGAAAGCCTTTCACCACCTACATAGCCAGTGGCTTGTTTATATATTCCTAGAAGGTAACAACACATGCCTCAAGCATGCTTCACTCATTAGGCAGAAATCCTTGGTCAGTTTTGGTTTCTATCCAGTTCACTGGAGAAAATCTATGTATAAATTGATGAAGAACACTTGGCAACAGGTAAAGCAGTAAGAAAAATTTTGATGGACTACAATTAGTTTTCAACTTAATGTGATTAGTTCAAGTAACATTCTTATATAGATACTATTCAATAACCAATGTTTTCCAATGATATGTTGAGTATGTTCTTCAATACAGCTGTAGACACATGACCCAATTTACATAATACCACTTACATATCTGTAGGTGCCTTAAAAGGACACAGGCCTTAGAGCCAGGAGGTAAAATTTATTTTTACTTCTGGATGAAACAATTTGTGACTTTATACCAACAAACTGAATTTGATTCTTTCCTTATTTGTAAGCTAAGGTGGAAAATGTAAGGACTCTTCACTTTTCTTTTTTCTTGCTCTAGGAGTAAGCAAATGTATTCCTCAATATTTCTGGTAGATTACATCCATTTACAGATGAGAAATGTAAGGCCCAACAGTCAATGTAGTGAGTAAATAATGATACTAGAATTTGTGTCTGAGCTCTTCCCTCCGCATGCTTACAAGGAGCAGTAATTTGGTGAGGGAGAGGATCAATATGAAAAGACTATGGGGAAAAAAAAACATACTTTGTAAAAAGTTGTTTAAGACTAGGTGACCAGTGATGAGTACATGAAACAGACTTGTGTCAGGGGCATAAAAAGGAGTACATAGAAATCATATTAGTGCTGGGTGCCAGTGGCTCATTCCTGTAATCCTATCTACTCAGGAGGCTGAGATCTGAGGATCACGGTTCAAAGCCAGCCCAGGCAGAAAAGTCCATGAAACGCTGATCTCCAATAAATACCACTAGAAAACCCAAAGTGGTGCTGTAGCTCAAGAGGTAGAGTGCTCGCCTTGAGCTGAAGAGCACAGGGACAGTACCCAGGCCCAGAGTTCAAGCCCCACGACCAACAAAAACAAAAACAAACAAAACAAGAAATCATATTAGTGACAGAAACTGAGAAAATCTTGATCATTCATCGTATCTAATGGGTGGGAGTAGAAGGATAAGAAGAAATCTAAAGGGTTCTACATCTATGACCAGGCAAATGTGTTAGTGATATTCTTGGTGATAAGGATTACAGGTGAAAATGATGGATTTAGGGGAAAAAACTCTCTGGTAGTTCTAAAGTTTATATTAAACAGATGCAAAGATATATCTTTTTATTTATTTTTATTTTTATTTTTGGGTCCTGTCGTGGGGCCAGAACTCTGGGCCTGGGCGCTGTCCCTCAGCTCTTCAGCTCAAGGCTAGCGCTCTACCACTTGAGCCACAGTGTCACTTCCGGCTTTTTTTCTTTTTGCTTATGTGGTGCTGGGGAATCGAACCCAGGGCCTCATGCATGCAAGTCAAGCTCTCTACCACTGAACTACCTTCCCAGCCCAATAGATCTTTTTAGACATCATCAAAATATCCTCGACCATGAATATGAAAAAGAATGATAAAATTGGGGGCATTATTAAAGGGAAGAGGAAAAGAAAAGTTATGACATAAGTATAAGCAATTTGAGCACCAGTGTGGACAAGATTGGAAGAAAGAGATAAATAAGAAACAAGAAAGTAATAAAAATAGATTTACAGAAGTAAAGAAAAGAAAGAATTTGCAGGAAGAAAAGGTCAAAACTTACAGAGGTATTGAAGAAATATGCTATTTGGATTCGAAAACTAAAAGGACATAGACAAGTTCAATAAGAACAGTGTTTTGGTGAACTGGTAGAGATGTAAGTTATATTGATGAAATTTTGAGATATGAAATAAAACTCTAGATCCATGAATTCAACAGATCCTGTTGATTTTAAATGTTAGGAACAAATGCTCTTATCCTGACCTTAGAAGTATTATACAGATGTAACTGTCATGACCTTTACTTAGAGATATTCTGTGAATATTTTTGAAGACTGGCCAGGAGATTATGGATTGAACTACAGCAAAGACAAGCCTAATTTGCCCTACAGTTCCAATGAGTGACCCATGTATCTACATCAGTTTGGGATTTTATAGAAATATCATTAGATATGTTTGGACATCTTATCAGCCTATTCATTATAAATGTAGAACAAGTAACATCAAGTACTAGGTTGAACTTACAGTTTTACTGATGTTACTGAAGACTCCTCAAATTGATTCTTCTTTAGAATAGAAAATGCCTCAATATCCATTGAGACGTCATAACTGCCATATGCTCTATTTAAATCTAATTCTTGTTAGGGATATCTCCATGCTGAAATACCCTGCCAATCAACCTGCCACAAATTCTTGTATGTAGGAAATGCTCTTATAAACTTCAAGGTTTTATTGAATGGAAGAGTTCAGACATTACCCTCCCCACAAGGATTAAATGCCTAAAAAATAAGACATTTTGCTTTAATGCCTTTCTTTCATTTTCTGATACACATATGCAAGTAGGGAAGGATTCTGATGTAATAATAATACAATGGTGACTTGTAATAACACAATGTCTAGGATCTAGTGTTAATTCAGTTTCTTACTAATTAGTTCCAAAGTGTGTGAATATTTATATTTCTCCTGGGTAAACTAATGAGCTCCAAGAAAATATCCCTAAGGAGCCTTCTAATTCAAATATCAATGTTTGTCTCAAAATGCTTTAAATTCTACACCCTTTAATGTGGTCATAGAGTTATACTCTGGAACTTTTCTCCTCAGAGAGTGAGTACTACCCTATTGGTTAACATGGACAAAGTACCTTCATACATAGAATGGGTATGTGCAAACAAGAAGTGGTAGATTGTCAACGTCTAGTGCATTGGGGTCCCTGGGTAAGGGTCATGAAATCACCAGGACACGGGATGCAGCATGCAAACAGCAATTGCCACTGCATGCTGTGTTTTATTGTTAGTGGGTATTTAAAGACAAGCAAGCATAATCTTTGCCAAGATTTGGTTAGAAAACATTCACACAAAAAATTTCCACAGATACATTTTTACTTAACCTATGAGACAATGTCTAGGTATATTATTATCTAAACTATTTTAGAGCAAGCTCAAACCACTTCTCCAATCTCAGGAAAATGCTTGACCAGCTGTTCACCTATGCTTAAGCAAGCAGAAGAGCTACTTCCTCAGCTCTCAGGAGTCTGTGACATGTGTCTGGAGATAGGGAGAGAGAAGGTTTTCCCTCTCTAGCCTGGCATTCCAAGAGCTTTCCTAATCCCAAACACAGTCCTCAGACAATCCTAAGGCTGGAGCCTGCATCATTCTGCCCCCTCAACACAGACCCTGAGTCTTCACAATCTCCTTCTTTTTTCTTTTGTTTTAAAAGTAAAGCTTTCCACAGGGTTATCATAGAAGCTTGCATTGGCTTCATAAAAATCAAATATAACAGCACAAGCGCAAACAGAATAATAACAATAATAATTTCCATACCACTAGCAGTATGTGAAATGCTTTGTAGTATTCCTTTCGGATCCAACCCTTCCAACTGTTTAATAAATGTATCAGCAATATTAGAAGCATCATCATTTGTAAATTGTTTACCAAAAATATCATGTACATTAAATTGTAACTGAGCAATCAATTGAGCAGCAGTAGAATTTTTAGATAAATACTGTTGTATTATATTCCAATCATGTAAAGATTTATTATATTTTACATTAGTAATGTAAAAGGTAGTTGAATTTTAATCACATTTTAACAATAACTGTTTTTCCACAACCAATAACTTTTTTCCTAACCATCCCACTGTCTGTTTAACAACATTAATCTGTGTTTGTAATCAAGCATCAATTTCTACCTGTGAGACCCACAATTCATGTGAATCCCGGTGCCATTCTTCCACAAAGTGTTTAGTTTGTAAGGAAGTGTGCAGGGCAATTCCAGACAATGCAGCAACAGTGGTAATAGCAATTAAGCTTAAAATCACAGCCACAATGGCTCCAATCATACGTTTTGTACGTTTTAGCAGTTTGGTAAAAAATTCAATAACAACACTATCCAAAGGATTTTGGGACCATTCTCTTCCTAATTTAACAGGTAGCCAAATATAAGTTCTTTGTTGTAAAATCATAATACTATCACTGTCATTAAAATTAGGAGAGGAATTAACACAAGAATACAGGCGACAATTGAAACAAGAAATAGTAGGAGAAAATGTAAAGTTTCCCACCAAAAATACATAAGGCAGGGATACACAAGCAGTTACATTATAAGATTTATACAAAGTAAAATTATAAGTGGACGCAGAGTTTGACATCCCCGAAAAACGAAAAACAATCCATTTGATAGCATCACGGGTTTTAGCGCCGCTGCGACCTTCCAAAGATGAGTCTGAACAGCAGTGGGTGCAGCCATGAAAGCCCATCGGGCATCTGCAATGCCTCCATCTCCCCAGGCCATCAATCGAGCTCCAGTAAGCGATCCATTAATGGCATCCGGCATCCTAGTAACATTTGATAAATCACATCTGGTAATATTCCATTCTAAACATGTGTTAATAAACTGTCCAAAAGGTCCCCAATTAATGAAATTATTGAACATTTTTCCAAATGTTCCTCTGCACTCTTGCCACACAAAAGGCTTATATTTTAAATCAATATAAGTAAAATCAGGGCACATAGGTAAGGATAACTCACCATCAAAGGTGACACTTTCCCAGCTACTATTAATGGACCAAGTAGTTAATCGCTGTAGCTGTGTTCTACAATTGAAAGTGCATTTCCCAGGTAAAACCCAATGTTGCCAATTCATAACTAAACAAGGAGGAGGCCCCAAACAAACAGGCAAGGAATGAGTATAGTAAGTAAAATTAAAAAAGCTACCATCATCCTTATTATAAAATGTCAAATTATTCCAAGGAGGAGATAAAATAGCAGGAACAGAATAGATGGTTACATCCATTTCTCTCCAAACAACAGGTTCCAATAAAGGAGGGTTAGGAACAAAGGCCCAATAACTTACGTAAGCATTAGCATGGACAGAGTTTACAGTAAGCAGGGCACACATGGCCAGGAACAAGTTCTCAGCCGTGACAGGTTTACCAGTGTGACAGATTTACCAGTGCGTTGTAACATCTTTTGTCCTTCTCCAGTCAACTTTTTAACCTGCCCCCAGGTGGGCAGCAGGGCTTTCTTCTTTCTCAACTGGTGGCTGATTCCTTGCAGGATACCGTGCTGTCCTCACTGGGCCGTGTCTGTATCCATCTCGCAGGAAGCCAGCATTGTTTGCCATCCTGTGTAGACACAAAACCCTATCCTCACCCCTTAGGTAATAATGTTCCTAGTTGTCATCTTGTGTTCAATGTAATCTTAATCCTTATGGGAGCATTTAAATAAGGTTTTTCTGATATTTGTTCAAAATGGCGCTCAGCTCTAGTTAAAATATCTCCTTGTGGTAAGTTAAAAAAATTAAGAACAAAAAGAGCTTGATGTAAAATTGTTTTAGGATTTTGCATGGAAAACCACAAAATATCCATACCTTTATCCAACCTTTTCCTCCTTTTTAATTTTTTAATTTGTTATTTTAGTGTGCCATGAACTCGTTTAATAATGGCTTGTCCTTGGGGGTTATATTCTATTCCTGTAATATGTACCACATCATAAAGTTCACAAAATCTTTTAAATTTAATACTTTTATAGGCTGGTCCATTATCAGTCTTTATTTTGGCAGGCACTCCCATAATGGCAAAAGCTTCCAATAAGTGTTCTATTACATGGTTAACAGTTTCTCCCATAAGGGCAGAAGCCCAAACAAATTTAGAATAAGTATTTATTGTAACATGTACAAAGGAAAAACGGCCAAAGGCTTTCACTTGGGTTATATCCATTTGCCAGAGCTCATTAGGTTGTAATCCTCGAGGATTTACTCCAGCAGGTACAACTCTTAAATGCATTTATCTGCAAATAGGACACCTTTTTATAATTTGTTTAGCTTGAGAATAAGGTATTTTATAATGCATATGTAAAAGGACAGCATTTGTATGTAAATGAGCATAATCCTGTTCAGCAGAAGCAAAACTAACTAATTTATCAACCTGATTATTGCCATATACAAGGTAACCAGGTAACGAAGAGTGAGCCCTAATGTGAGTTACAAACACTTTGGCATTACGTTGTTGTAGTAATGCTTGTAATTGTTTAAATAATTGGTTTAGCTGGGGTTTAGATGAATAAGTAACAGCAGTGACTGTATTAGTCACAACTCCTACAGCATAGGCAGAATCAGTAACAATATTAATATCTCCCACAAAATCTTGTAACACTTTAATAATAGCAAAAAGTTCATTTTGTTGAACTGATGTTAAAGTAGTTGTTTGTACCCAATATTTGTTTTTTGTCCAATAAGCACTTTTTGTTTTGGAGCCATCTGTAAAAACGGTAAGAGCAGTGGGAATAGGGGCCTTGGTAATTATATCATTAATGACAAATTGTTGTTTACGCAAGCAATCCCACAATCTACCTTTGGGAAAATGATAGGAAAATTGTCCAGTAAAATTTACTAATGCTATTTGTAGCATTTCAGACATGTTTAACAAATATTCTACTTGGTCTTTTGGCAAAGGAAAAATAATTTTAAATCATACCCCGATAGGGTAAATACCCGTTGCCTGGCCTATTGAATAATAATTGCCAACTGTTGTTTATAAGGCATATTATTTTTTGTAAATCTATGCCGTGTATAAATCCATTCTAATGGTAGCTCATTTTGTCCTAAAATTCCTGTTGGGTATTTCCATGTATCTAAAATATATAAATTTATGGGTTGATTTAGTGTTACTAGATGTAAAAACATTTCTTTTATTCTCTGTTCTATAAATTGTAATTTTTTTTAGCTTCCTTAGTTAAAGTTTTTTTGCTATGTAAATCAGGATCCCCTTGTAACAAAGAAAACAAATTATGTAACTGATAAGTAGAAATTTTTAAGGCCGGTCGCATCCAATTAATATCTCCTAATAGCTTTTGAAAATTATTTAACATGTGTAATTGATCACGTCATAAAGATATTTTTTGAGGTGTCACTGTTTGTCTAGAAACAACATATCCTAAATATTTTACCACCGTATCTTTTTGTATTTTTTAGGTGCTATTATTAATCCAAAATCTTTAAATATAAAGGGAAAGCATCTTTTATAGGATTTTTTTTTATTGTTCATTTTTGATCTATACTCCCTTGCCCAGTGCTCCCCTTTTTTACATTTAGGGCAAATTTTTGGTCTTCTCTTGTTAACTCCAGTAGCTTTTTTACAACTTTTTTTTATATGTCCAATTTGACCATATCCAAAAGACTTTAGATTAGAGGGTTTTGTTTGCAAAGTATGCCAGGTAGTGGCCATAGTTTCAGCAAACACCTGCATACGCCTGGATTCAGATGTAATGTCTCTGCAGGCCCTTAAATATGTATTCACATCCCCAGATTCTTTAATAGGCAATAGGGCCCGTCTACAGTCCTCATTAGCATTCTCATAAGCCAACATGCGCAGCAGTTGTTGACTTGCAGCCTCT
The DNA here is from genome assembly GCF_019054845.1 of Dipodomys spectabilis. Lineage (NCBI taxonomy): Eukaryota > Metazoa > Chordata > Mammalia > Rodentia > Heteromyidae > Dipodomys > Dipodomys spectabilis. The sequence continues at coordinate 784,017 of NW_024870873.1, read as the reverse complement.
CCCACAACAGTACGTTCCAAGGTCAATTTCAATCGCGATAAAAATTTAACATAGGGGTCATTAGGTTTTTGAATTACTTTAGTCCAAGAGCCATAATGCTCTCCTACCGGTCGAATCCTTTCCCATGCCTCAATACCTATGTCTCTTAACTGCTCATGGATCTCTTCAGGAGAGTTCACTTGCATATGAGCATCTGCATATAGTTCTATTCCACTCAACATGGGAAAGGTTATGACCTGTAGGCGTGGGTTACTGCTCTGTGCATTTTGTCTAGCCCTTTCTGTACATAACTCAGTAAACCACATTTGCCATTGAAGGTATTCAGGTTCCTTAAGCAAGGCTCTACAAAGCATCTTCCAATCCTCAGGAGCAAAATTATTGTAATGTTGAGCAAGCCCATTAAGCAATTCCTTAACATAATGAGACGATGACCATACAACGTCACTGCCTTCTTGACTTTACCAATATCATCAACAGCAACACCTTCATATCTGGCTGGTTGAGCTATACCATTCATAGGGGGTGGTCGAATTACAGGATAAGAAAAAATAGGCATTTCATCATCAAACTCACTGTCTGAGCTCTCTGTTTTGTGAGGGAGTGACGCTGTAAAAATTGCATCGGCCAGGGGAAGAGCCGAAGGCTGCTTTACTTTCACTTTCTCAGGTTCTCCTTTCACTCTGCTAATTTCCAACTCCATATGTTGTAATTTTGATAAAATCAATTCCATTTGCTCAGATATTTTATTTACCCTTTCAGTTTGTTCCTTTTCAGCCTTTTTTACCTCTTGTTTTTTCTCTGTTAATTGCAATGCATCCTTACCTATTGCGTCCTTAACCTCAGAGTCCAATTGTAAATCTACAATAGAAGGGGTGGCCTCTTTCTTTAAGTCCGCTATTAATCTTTCCTCATTCAAGGCTTTAAAAAGGGTATGTAAAATAGCCCAAATGGACCAAAATCTAATAGGAATCTTTTCCCCTTCTCAAACAGCTCTTTCTACAATATTTTTTACTCGTTTCCAATTATCAACATATAATGTTCCTTCATCGGGGAACCAAGGATTCCATTCCCTAACTACATTAATACACATTTCTATGTCAGAAGAAGAAATATTTACACCATAAGCAGCAAGTAAATGTTTAAGTATATGTAAGTACGGAGTAGACCTAACTTGTCCCATCACCCTGTAATTAAAAGTACTTATCTGAATATCCCTTCCTGAATTCAACAATGCAGGGTCTCTGTTCGAGCGCCAGTCGTCAACGTCTAGTGCGTTGGGGTCCCTGGGTAAGGGTCACGAAATCACCAGGACACAGGGGATGCAGCATGCAAACAGCAATTGCCACTGCATGCTGTGTTTTATTGTTAGTGGGTATTTAAAGACAAGCAAGCATAATCTTTGCCAAGATTTGGTTAGAAAACATTCACACAATAACCTATGAGACAATGTCTAGGTAAATTATTATCTAAACTATTTTAGAGCAAGCTCAAACCACTTCTTCAATCTCAGGAAAATGCTTGTCCAGCTGTTCATCTATGCTTAAGCAAGCAGAAGAGCCACTTCCTCAGCTCTCAGGAGTCTGTGACATGTGTCTGGAGATAGGGAGAGAGAAGGTTTTCCCTCTCTAGCCTGGTGTTCCAAGAGCTTTCCTAATCCCAAACACAGTCCTCAGACAATCCTAAGGCTGGAGCCTACATTATTCTGCCCCCTCAACATAGACCCTGAGTCTTCACAGTAGATGAACAATGTTCTTAGCAGTTTGTACAGATGAAATGGAAATAGAGCAACTGTGAAATCAAAAGGAACATGCAAAAAAGACAAAGGCACAAAGTAGAATGTGCCAAAGAAATGCTGATGTACAATTTCAAATAATGTGCTTAGGTGTGAGGGTGTGTTCAAAGTACAGCGTCAGACAGTGTGCTTGGATACCTTGAGAAAAAACTGCATTGAAACATTCTGGGACTATGATACAAGCAGAAGCCCGTTACGCTGACTCTAATCAGCCACAACATCATCAATTTAGGGAGTATTTTCTAAGAGCATACTGAGAAAAAGAGGACTCATCACAATTAGTGTTCAGGTTGAAGTAATGACAATCACATAGCTTTTCTTATAAGTCTTCATTTATTTTGGAGCATTAAAGTGGGAAAAGCCAAGTAAATATTTTGCATGTATCTAAATTAAGTGGGATGTATTATATTGGTCTTTCTTTAACGTGGAAGTTATAGGTTATGTCTTTTTATACTGTAAGTTGGGACAATTATCTGCTTTCTGTTATTTTCTTCTCCTCCCCTTCTTTTGCCCTTCCACTTAAAGAGACATATTTGAGCTTGCAATTCTAAATCCTTCAAAATTATCTGAATTTCTTCATACTTCTGGCAGCCTCCTATATCTTTCTCAAGGGAATATCTTCTCACTACCATTTTTATCCCATATGATATTGGATATCTTCCTGCCTAATTCAGTGCAAGATTAGACTCATCCAGATATCTCAACACTTGTACCACCATAAAATCCTATCTTACTTAGAAATCATGATTTTAGTATGTCTGGTGGCATCTGTCATTTTTGAATGACCCTAATTGATACTTACATGCAAGCATGTTTTAAACCAATATGCCTCTCAGTAGATGAACAAATCGGCAAAATGTGGTATATATATATGGTGGAATTCTATGCTTCCAATTCATAAGAAAATGGAAAGACTTGGAAAAATCCTAAGTAAAATAAGCAAGACACAAAGAAAAGATTTCATGGTTTCCCTCATGTAATAAGTAAGAAATGTCTAAGATGGTCCTAGCAGATGAGCAGAATGGCTCAATAGCTATGTATATATGATCATATAAGATCATGCTGAGCAAAATGAACTCCTAGATATGGAAACAGAGGTTTTTCTTTGTGGTTGTTGTTTTTAATGTACAATGTGATTTCTTTTTTTCATTTGTGTTTTTCCCCTATGTTTTATTCCCTGCTGTATTTGATTTCAGGACCCTGTGTATTGTATATACATTTATCTTAATTTGGCAAAGGAAGAGGAACAACAAAATGATGAGACAAAGGGCAAACCAATGCAATAGCAATACTCACAAGACAATATGTTGTTAATTTACATTACAACTTGTGAGGGGTATTGGAGTGAAGGAAAAGTGTGAGAAAAATGAGGGGGGAGGTAAAAAAGTTCGACATGTTATGTATTCACTACCTTACAGTTACTGCAACTCCTTGAATACATCACCTTGACAATAAAATTAAATTTAAAAAAAGCACATAAAACATAATAATTTCACTGTATTGGTATAGTAAAATTATTCTATGTATATTAACTTTTTAAAAAATGAACACTATTTGACATCTATTTGAATTCATTACCCCTTCTTTTCAGAGGGTCATCAACTTGAATGTTATCCAATATTTTCACAATATACTTGCCATTATATTGAAAAAAAACATAATTTTAGTATTGTCTCATAGTAAAACAGAAAAGTTTAATTCTATGGAAACTGCTAACTTTTAAAACTGAATAATTAAGAGGACAGAATACATATTTTCTTCAAAATTCCTATGACTACTAACTACTCATTTTCAAATTCTGAACATTCTGTACCAGAGACATTCAAAACAGTACCTGTTTGCATGTTACTTAATTCTGCAATAGATGCAAATTCCAATGGGGTGGTACATATTGAGAAGTCAACAGAAAAAATAGCCACATTCTGGTAGAGGATAAAACTATAAAATATCTGTAATAATTAATTCCTCAAGAGTAAACATTTGTTCATCAGAGTAAGCTATTATTTCTATGACCAACAATCCCACACTTTTATGTCATAAAGTTATCCTAACCCAACAGTTTCCAACTTGTAATGTGCACCTTAATATTCCCTAAACTTACAATATGACTAGCTTATCATTATTGTGAAAAAATACTACACTTCTGCTAATGTGATGCCCTTCCTCTTGTGGAAAGAACACTACACTAAACTTTGCTGCAACATTTCCCCCCCAGTAGTATTCTTGAAATCAGAACACTGGCAAATATTATGTATATTTATTTTTTATCTATTATAGATATTCCAGAGACTAAGATTGGAAGATTATGGTTCAAAGCCCACCCAGGCAGGAAGTTTCCTTAGATTCTTTTCTCCAATAAACTGCTCAAGAAAAGCCAGACACAAGTGACACTGAGGTTGAAGTGGTAGGGCAGGAGCCTTGAGCAAAAACAGGCTCAGAGAGAATGGCCAGGCCAAGAGATCAAGCCCTAGGACAAAACAAAAAACAAAAACAAAATAAAAACAAACCCCAACCCTAGCATTTTTCTCATTGTATACAGAGGCACATAATTAAGGAAATTGCTTCCTGTGTTACAAATAGATAGAAGAACCAAGATGTCACACAATTGCTGTCTTCACACCGTGTTACACCAAAGCCTCAAAAAGTTGCTTTTTCTAAATTTATAAATTGATATCATCCATTTGTCAGCAACTCTGTCCAGATTATTCACGTTATCATTTTATACATGAACTGCTGGAATTATGTATTAACTAAGTTCTAATTATACCTTGCTTGAAAGAATATTTTAGGCAAATAGAATGCCAGAATCATTTGTGAATTTGTCAATTAAACCCTCTACTTAAAAAGAATTTTGTAGTATCCTATAGAATATGAAATTACAAACAAAACCAAAATATTTATTTTAAATCTAAATTCTAATTTAGCAAGGTCTACAAAGTCCTACATTAGATGAACTTTGCTATTTCTCCAGGCTTAAACTTTTGTAAGCCTTCAAGATTTCTTTGGAATCCAACAGAATGATACTTACTTTTTCAAATTTTTGGTTGGGAAATCATGAGCCATTTCACATCTAGGAATATTCTGTAAAGAAGAGAGTATTAAAAACACAACTGAAGATTATATATGACTTACATTTCAATAGGAAATGACTTCTCAAAACATAATGACAAAATTATCCCAAACTTCTAACTGTGAATCCCTTTCTTGTTATTTGGTATGTTTCATTGAGACAAAATTATACTACCTGGTCCAGGGAAGGTATCACTATGTAATTACACTCTCTAATCTCCTGTCTTAGTCTGAGTGCTAGAATTCCAGGTTCATATCACATTGCCCTGCCATAGTTTGTTGGTTTATTTAATCTAGATACAGACTAGCAATTCTGAACTTCTCCAATGATATTATTCACTAGACTGACTGCTCAGACTGTTTATGTACTATTTTCAAAGATGTTCTAATATTTGACACAGCATATGAACATTTTCAGATGCACCTGCAGGGGTCTCTGATTCATTCCTCATTGGATCTGATCCCTTTAATAATGATTACTTGACTTTCTTACTATCTCTGATCCCTACCTATGTAATATACTCAAACATTTTTGAAGAAAGTTCACTTGAGGACTTTCTCATATTAAAAATTATCATTTCATCTAGTCTTACTCAGGACATATTTTCTATTGTTTTCTAACTTTTCTGCACATTCTGAGAGTTGTTTCATTTGTGTATGTGTGTTTGCACATAGAAGTGTCTCTGTATGTATGTGTATGTTTATATGTATGTATGCAAAATCCTCAAGCTCTTATTCAACAATCTTGCTCATGACTAGTATTCCATCACTTGAGGCAACCTTCCAATCCAGGTTTTTGGCTGGTTAATTATAGATAGTGTCTCAGAGACTGTTCTTCCCAGGCTGGATGCACACTCAACTTTCCAGACTCCTTTTATTCTTAGGTTTTACTTTTCCAGGAGTATCAACTTTTTTTTTTTTTTGGTCCGGTCATGGGGCCTGAACTCTGGGCCTGGGCACTGTCCCTCAGCTCTTCAGCTCAAGGCTAGCTAGCGCTCTACCACTTGAGCCACAGCACCACTGCCAGTTTTTTTCTTTTTGCTTATGTGGTGCTGATGAATCGAACCCAGGGCCTCAGGCATGCAAGGCAAGCGCTCTACCACTGAGCCACCTTCCCACCCCAGGAATATCAACTTTTAAACTAGAAATATCGTTTGAGTGTGAAGTCTAAGCTCTAGCCCAGATTTTTAACTCAAGGATTCATATAAAGATAGATGAAGATACACATTACAGATCCTGAGTGTACACTGTTAGAAATGTGATCTTAAGCCATGTGGCAGTGGCTTACACTTATAATGCTAGCTACTCAGGAGGCTGAGATCTAAGGGTTGCAGTTCAAATCCAGCACGAGTAGGAAACAATAGCAAGAAAGAAACAAGTTGGGGCTGGGAAGGCAGCTCAGTGGTAGAGCGCTTGCCTTGCATGCATGAGGCCCTGGGTTTGATTCCTCAGCACCACATAAGCAAAAAGAAAAAAGCTGGAAGTGGCACTGTGGCTCAAGTGGTAGAGTGCTAGCCTTGAGCTGAAGAGCTGAGGGACAACGCCCAGGCCCAGAGTTCAGGCCCCATGACCGGAACCCCCCCCCAAAAAAAAGAAATAATAAATTGTGTCCCTATCTTGGGGTTCATTTCACTTAACACCATCTTATATATGGCCATATGTACATGGATAATGTTTTTATAAGTCATTTAAATTCCATATTTTGTCTTTATTAAGTTGTCTCTGAAACACATGTTATCTCATGTCCAATGATGTCTTTGTGCTATTTCAATGGTTTCCCTTATTTGCAATAACTAGTATATGTCTGAGTCAAGCAGTAAAGGTCAGATAAGATGATGTTAGGAGAATGAACCCCAAAATAAGTATTCAAATGTTTTTTTGTTTTTTTTTCCTTTCATGCAATTGTTTCTAACATATTATAAGATTATTTCTTTGTTGCTTTGTATGTCCCTCCCCCACTGTATAACCCATGCTTTCACTGTATTTTATGTTGGTATTTGTGGAGGGGAAGGGAAAAAACAAATTGTTTAACTAGGGATACAGGTGGACCCATTGCAACAATGAGATGTACAAGTAATTATGTCGAAAAACGAACTTTACAACTTTGGTGTGATGTGGGGGATAGATCGGGTGGGGGGAAGGGGAGTATGGGAAGGGATTGGAGGGGAAACAAAGAGGAAGCAACAATGCTTGATAAGAAATGTATTCCTGTGATGGGAAGGTGGCTCAGTGGTAGAGCACTTGCCTTGCATGCATGAGGCACTGGGTTTGATTCCTCAGTACCACATAAGCAGAAAATAAAAAAGCCGGAAGTGGTGCTATGGCTCAGGTGGTAGAGCGCTAGCCTTGAGCTGAAGAGCTGAGGGACAGCACCCAGGCCCAGAGTTCAGGCCCCACGACCGGATCAGAAAAAAAAAAAAAGAAATGTACTCGTTATCTTGCCCATGTAATTGTAACTCCTCTGTATGGTATTCTCACAATTAAAAAAAAAGAAAGACTGAAAAGCTCAGAAGACATTTTGCTTTTACAGGTATGGTTCAACTAAAACCAGAAAACACTTCTTTACATTTATATAAACTATTATAACTAGTGAGGATTTAAAAAAGTTTTAGAATATATATTTTAAATTTTATGTCAAAATATTTGTTTATTTTTCATTTTTGTCAGTTGTGGGGTTTGAAATCTGGGCCTGGATGCTGTCCTTCAGCTCTTCACCTCAAGTCTAGTGCTCTACCATTTGAACCACTGCCAGTTTTCTGGTGGCTCATTGGAGATAAGAGTCTCACGGACTTTCCTGCATAGGCTGGCTTTGAACCATGATTCTCAGCTGTCAGACTCCTTACTAGCTAGGATTACAAGTATGAACCACTGGCACTTACCTACATAATTATATTTTACACATTTATGAGGTATGGTGTGGTAATCCCATTCATTTATATCTTGTGTAATGATCAAGCTATATCATATCCATTAGTTTCTGTGTGTAACATTTCTTTTTAATGAGACTGCTCAACCCTTATCTTATCGCTGTGATGAAATATATATTCTTAACTATAATCACTTTGCTTCTTGTGGTATACAATTAATATATTTACTTTTAGTCATGGAAGTCCGCTAATTAAGGTTATATAAAACATGAATTGTAAAGTGAAAAAAATGGTTCCATTACTTGTTTTATCAAAACAATTATGCTTTTTTTCAATTATATTTCTGTGGGAATGTATAATATTCATTGATTTAACAGTTAAAATTGATAACAGTTGATTCAAACTTGTATTTGAAAATTGCACACAACACAAATATACTTCCACTTTCTTCTACCACATAATTAAAATAACAGTATAGCAAAGCTTGGTGTTAGAGGCTCATGTGTAGAATCCTAGAAACTCAGGAGGCTAAGAACTGAAGATTTTGTTTCAATGTCAGTCTAAACAGACAAAAATGTGAAAACTTGACTCAGACATATACTAGATATTGCAAATAAGGGAAACCATGGGATCTATGTTTCTTTGGGCCTGGCTTACTTCACTTAATATAATTTTTCCAAGTCTTTCTATTTCCTAAAAAATGGGGCAATGTCATTCTTTCTGATGGAGGCATAGAATTCCATTGTGTATATATACCACATTTTCTTGATCCATTCATCTACTGAGGGGCATCTGGGTTGGTTCCATATCTTAGCTATGGTAAATAATGCTGCAATAAACATAGTCATGCTGGTAGCTTTAGTGTGGTCTTGTTTGTGATCATTTGGGTAAATGCCCAAAAGTGGGATTGCTGGGAAATAGGGGAGCTCTATGTGGAGTCTTTTGAGGAACCTCCATACTGTTTTCCAAAGTGGTTGAACAAGTTTACACTCCCACCAACAATGCAGTAAAGTTCTCTTCTGTCCACATCCCCTCCAGCATCTGTTGTCATTAGAGTTCTTGATTATAAATGTATTCATTATCTTGCCCATGTAATTTTAACCCCTCTGTACAATATTTTCACAATAAAAATAAAAATAAAAAATAAAAAAAAATGTGAAAACTTATCTCCAATTATCCAGCAAGAAGGAGAAGGTAAAGATGTGGCTCAAGGAATAGTGTCATCACCCATGAGCAAAAAATACAATGGAGACCATTAAACATAGAGTTCAAGCCCTAAAAATTGCATATACACAGAAGACAACAATAAAAAGTACTGTGAACACCAATAATGAAGACAAAATAGTAGAAAAGATCATGAGAAATTTTGTGTTAACATCTGGAGGACAGAAATCATTTGACAGAATTTTGATTCATGAGAGGGAAAAATCAAAGTCTCATTTGTACAATCTCATTGTATCTATTTGTGTTGAAACCTGGCTATTGGGTAAAATGTGGAAGTGTAGATTGGATTACCTGACAAAGCAGACATTGCCTGTGACTATGCACCATCCCACTCTGCAAAAATCTAAACTTGTGCTCGTTAATTTAAATAAAACCTCATGTTAGAGACTGTTTGGTTCACATAGACAAGGGTCCTTATTTTGAGGCTTCAGACCAGTGCTTTTGTTTATAAGCACTCCTGCTTTACCCAGCTTCCCTTGACTTACTTAGCTGGCACCAAGCCAAGACTTTGAACTAGACCCCACTGCCTTAATCCCTCCCTTTCTCCAGCTAAAACTCATTTCACATGCTATCTATGTCTTAGCATTAGTTGTTTTCTTTCTAATCCCCACCAGAAAACTCTTATATACATGTAAATCCACTATAAATAACCTAGTTAGAAAGGTAGTAAGTGTTTAGCATTGGCTGAGGCTCTTATCTGTAGATTTGCTCCCTAATAAATCTGTGCTACACTATCTCTTTTCTCCATGGCTTTTGAGTCTGACAACTGATTGGTTTGGTTTGATGCAATCCCATTTATCCAGACTTACTTTGATTTGTTGTGCTTCATGATCTTTGGAAGTTTTGACCTATGCCAAGTGGCCCTCGTGTTTCCTGTAACATTTTCAAGGAATTTGGACTTACATTGAGGTCTTCGATCCATTTGGAATAGATTCTGGTGCAGGGGGATATATAAGGATCTAACTTCAGTTTTCTGTATACAGCCAATTCTACCAGCACAATTTTTTGAAGAGGCTGTTGAGGAGCTTGAGGCCTGAGTGACTCCATCTTGAGCTAGATGTCATCTTCTGAAGTATGAGTTATGCAGCTGACCATGAGCCCGGCCTGGGAATGAACAGAAGAAGCAATTCCTGGGCAACTAGGAACATAAACAATCCTTGGGAAAACCCACAGGCAGGCAGGTGCTGGAGGGCATGGTGACCCCAGCAGTCAGGCCACAGGTGGTGCTTGTTTAAGAAAGGAACTCTGCAGTTTAGCAAGTGTGTCCTTGAGACTCCCTGTGGTGCAAGCCAACCAGTTTAAAGTACTTCAACCCTCTGATCTAACCAACAACCTGTTTCTGCTTTGTAGTGTGCCAATCATACTATAGAATTGTATTAAGAGTTTCCTGTGATGTGTTATAATTTGTTGTAAGATGCTATGATGTATACAAAGTCCCTGCCTTCCCTAAAAAGTGTATAAAAAGTACTATAACCCTGGGCTCGGGGCCTCTCAGCATCATGGGCTGCTGCCATGTATGTGGGGGGACCAAGTTCTAGCTTGCAATAAAGACTCCTTTGCTTTTACATTGTTGATGGTCTCTGGTGGTCTTTTGGGTAAGGATTTCCAAATTCAGTTTTACATTTGGTACATTGGCCGGGAATCCCCCCAAAGCCCACCCAGATGCCTTAACCAAGGAGTCATGAGAAACCCGGCCGGTAAGTAGAGGTATTGCCATTCTGAAATCATCTTGTATTTGAGTTGCCTGCAGGTTCTGTATTGGGGTTGGCAAGAGGTCTTGGCAGACGTGCTATAAGACAGCCAACGGGGCCGGTGGGAGATGTCCCTCAGACCTCCTGGGGGGTAAACTATCCACTAGTGCAGAAGCTTGAGTCTGGCACTTTCTGACTGATAGTTTACAGGGTAGGCTATCCACTAGTGCGGGGTCCGGCACTTTCTGACTGACAGTCTACAATGCACATGCTGTGAACATGTCTTGTCTCAGGGTTCAGTGTTTTGTCTGTGTGTCTTTTGGAATTCTTGGAATGTTTCTCCTCCCAGATTCATCCTGATGCTAGGGCTCAGAGGAGACTGACTAACACCCCCTTAATATCTGTTTCTCTCTAGCTCCTTCTTTTTTTATGAAATTGCCACTGACCACTTGCAAGTGGCACCAGCAAGATCTTAGCCTCGGGCCTTGGCCCAGGGGGTCTGAGTATGGGGGAGAACCTGTCAGTCTGAGGGGATGGCCACTATGGACTTCTTTCCCTTGCCCCAAGATGACTGGGAATTCTCCTTTGCCTTGGAAGGCTCCTGGGTCAATGTTTGCAGGAATCTAAAAGAAAAATCCTCCCGAGGTGAGTAGAGGGGGATCGAGTCCCCTGGTAAGTGAGTGGTGTTGAGATGTCGCCCCATTCACTGAGACCTGATTTTGTCTTTGTGGCCACTTGTCTGTCTTGTTTACTTTGGTGTGTTTTCTGTTCTATGTTTTCTGAGGTAGGGAAGTTCTGGGTGAGAGTGGCAGGCTCACTCAGCAAACTCTGGATTCAGCTTGAGAACAGCACAGAGTTCTGGGGGCCCATTAGTCCCCAACTCAGCCTTTGGTTGTTGTTTTGTCTAGTTCCGTTTTAGAATTGGTACCAGTTTTAAATGTGAATCCTTGGCTTTTGTGTTTATCAGTGTTTTTGATATTTATTTGAACATCTCTGGGGGAATAAAAGTCTCAGCCTCCGGGTGGGCTTGGTCACAAACCTGCTAAGTCTCCCTCCCCCCTTCTTTTGTTACAGCAGCCAAGAGGAGGGGCATGGACAAGCCTCAGGTGCACCTTCTCCTGGTGGAGGCTGCTGGAGAGAGGTTATGGTGTAGATAGCAGTGAGCCTGGTCTGGACTTTCAGCTGCTCCAGACAGCTTAACAATTTGTAAAGTGCTCTTGTCAAAATTGGGTAAAAATCAGTCAAGTTCAGTTTCAGGTGACCCCCTCCCCCAGCCCTCCTCCAACAGAAGGGATTCAAAAGACTGATTGGTGAAATGCCTTGCTAAACAAGCAAGCCCTGGAAAAATGAAGCTCAACAAAGGTACTTCGTTTAAAAGAAATATGTCTTAAATTTTTAAAAAAACTTTAGAAAATGTACGTACAACTGATTTTGATTTTTGTGTGCTTTAAGATCTGTGTGAGTGTTTTGTATGTGTTTATGAACATGTTCAAGATAAGAGTTGTCAGCATGCTGTAACAATGGGTGAGTTTAAGTTTAAAATTCAAAAGATTATGAGGTTTGGACATTACCAAAAATTTTAAGGAATCTTCACATTGTTTTTAACGGCTTTTTAAGGATTCTTTAACTTAAAAATTAGAAAATCTAGTGTTGAGTTCTAATTTTATTCCCTTGTGGTCAGAGAGAATGCAAGGTTTCTGAATTTGGACAAGTTTGCTTTGTGGCTTAAAATGTGGTCTATTTTAGAAAATGTTCCATGTGCTGCTGAGAAAAACGTGTATTCTGATGCTGCTGGGTGAAATATTCGGTAGATGTCTGTTAAATCTAGTTGATCTATGTAGTTGTTTAGATCTGCGGTTTCTCTGTTGAGTTTTTGCCTAGTTGATCTATCTAGTTGGGAAAGTGGTGTGTTAAAATCCCCAACAATTAATGTCTTTGGATCTATGTGGGATTTGAGCGAAAGTAGTGTTTCTTGGATAAATTTGGGTGCTTCGTTGTTTGGTGAATAGATATTTAGAATTGTAATATCCTCCTGAAGGAGAGATCCCTCAATTAGTATGTAGTGACATTCTTTGTCTCTTCTCACGAATTTTAATTTGAAGTCTATTTTATCTGATATTAGGATTGCAACTCCCGCCTGTTTATGGGGGCCGTATCACCTTGCACCAGAATCAACTCCAAATGGATCAAAGACCTCGGAGTCAAAGCAGACACTCTGAAAACATTACAGGATGTAATAGGAGAAACCCTAGGTCTCCTTGGCACAGGCTGAAAATTTCTTAATAAAGACCCAGAAACACAAAAAAGCAAAGAAAGGTTGGACAAATGGGATTGCATGAAGTTAGAGAGCTTCTGCATTGCAAAGGAATAGCTAGCAAGATCCATAGAAAGCCTACGGATTGGGAGAAGATCTTCACTAGCCATATATATCTAATATATCTAATATATACTTAGAACTCAAAAAATTAAATCCCCCGACAACAAATCCTCAAAGAAACAACTGCCCAATAAATAAGTGGGCTAAAGACTTAAAGAGAAACTTCTCTGAAGAGGAAAGAAGTGTAGTAGGAAGACCCCCTACACAGGCAAGCAAGCCCATGTAGTCGTCCGGAGTGACAGAGCCCACCGCAACAAAGTTGTTATTAAAGAAGCAACTTTATTGAGAAGGTTCCTGCACTGACTGGCCAGGGCCACAGCACAGGCTCGGGAGCTGATACTGCGACCCCGAGCAGCCCATGTGCTTAGGTTTTTATTGGCAAAAATCACAAGGTGAAGCCTGGTCACATAGGCGACCAATGAGATTTTCACACACCCAAAAGATTGCACAGTCATACCAGACCACACGCAGGTGGCCAGTGAGGTTACACTTTGTCACATAATGGCTGTTTAAACCAGCCTATCACTTTTGGTTTAAATGACTTGCGAATTTAATGGTAAAGCGGAGCTTAAGGTAAACATACACAAAGGAGTTTAACATATACATGTGAAAAAGGCGGAGTTTATAGTAAACTCGGGATGTCACCAGCATGCCAGCCAGCATGCCAGCATGAGCCGGATTACTGGCTACCTGTTTAATCGGTCAGTCTTTAACAAAACAATGAAGGTGGGTTAAGTTAAGGGGAGGGGGACCTAGAGGCATTCTTTTCATTTCAAGAACTGGGCTGGTTGGAGCCAAGGTTTTTGTTTTTTTTTCTATAATCCCTAAAACAAAAACAAAATCTGTAAAGAAGCTGTCCCAGCTAGAGTCTCCTCTCAGGGCCTAGTTGAGAAGGATGGTCAATAGACATATGAAGAAATGCTCAACCTCTCTAGCCATAAAAGAAATGCAAATCAAAACAACATTGAGATACCACCTCACTCCAGTTAGAATGGCTGAAATCAAAACTCTAAAAACAACAGATGCTGGAGGGGATGTGGACAGAAGGGAACCTTACTGCATTGTTGGTGGTCGTGTAAAGTTGTTCAACCACTTTGGAAAGTAGTATGGAGGTTCATCAAAAGACTCCATATAGAGCTCCCATGTGACCCAGCAATCAGACTTTTGGGCATTTACCCCAAAGTATACAAACAAGACCACATTAAAGCTACCAGCACGACTATGTTTATTGGAGCACTATTTACTATAGCTAAGTTATGGAACCAACCCAGATGCCCCTCAGTAGATGAATGGATCTAGAAAATGTGGTATATATACACAATGGAATTCTATGCCTCCATCAGAAAGAATGACATTGCCCCATTTGTTAGGAAGTAGAAAGACTTGGAAAAAATTATAGTAAGTGAAGTAAGTGAAGCCCAAAGAAACATAGGTCCCATGGTTTCCCTTATTTGCAATATCTAGTATATGTCTGAGTCAAGCAGAAAAGGTCAGATCAGGTGATGTTAGGAAAATGAACCCTAAGATATGTATTCAAATGTTTTTTTTCTTTCATGTATTTGTTTATAACGCATTTATAAGATTATTTCTTTGTTGCTTTGTATGTCCCTACCCCACAGTATAAACCCTGCTTTCACTGTATTTGATGTTGGTATAATTTGTGGAGGGGAAGGGGAAAAACAAGTCGTTTAAATAAGGATACAGGTGGACCCATTGCAACAATGAGAAGTACAAGTTGTCATGTGGAAAACGAACTTTACAACTTTGTTGCGGGGGGGCGGGGGGGGGGGAGGCTGGGAAGGGATGGAAAGGGGAAACAAAGGAGGAGGCTACAATGCTTGATAAGAAATGTACTCATTATCTTGCCCATCTAATTGTAACCCCTCTGTACAGTATTTTCACAATAAAAAATAAATAAAAATTAAAAAATTAGGAAATCTGGTATTTTAAAATCTAATATTTTAAAATGCATAAGGCTGTTTATACTGTAATCAAGATATCTGGCTTAACACAAATGCATTGGCTGTTTGGAATTTAGTTCCTTGGCTAAAATTTGGAGATAAATATTAGAAATTTAAGTGTAACGGTTAGTTTAACACTGTCAAAGATGTTACCTGTTCTGTCTGTCTAAAACTGTGTATTTCATTCGAGAACCAAGAGATAAGAAAAGGGAAAACTTAGTGGGGGAGGGGGGAGGCTGGGAAGGGATGTGAAGGGTAAACAAAGGAGGAGGCTGCAATGCTTGGTAAGAAATGTACGCATTATCCTGCCCATGTAACTGTAACTCCTCTGTACAGTATGTTCACAAATAAAATTAAATTAAATTTAAAAAAAAAAAAGAAAAGGGAAAACTTAGAAACCAACAGAAGACCTGTCTTTAGGGGTGAGGAGTGAACAGGCAGAAGCGCAGTTCAGCTGGTCATGGAAGTCCACAGATAATGGGACAGGCCCTGGGAGGAGTCCATGCATGGTGAAAGGGGGCAAGCTGGCACAAAGGCAGTTCATCTAACACTAAAGAGTTGGATTAGGTACGTGCCCTTTCCATAGGTGGGGCCAAGTGGCCCATCTTTGTTCTGTCCCTTTTCCCTGCAGATAGACACTGGAAACATGATTGTTAAAATGAGTGATGTGATGATCTGATTAGTATTGCTAAAACTGCCCCTTGGACTTAAAAAGAGGGTTAAAAAGTTTATTTGTATAATGTGACTTGCTTTCAATGATGTTCTACAAGTAGTATATGTTTCTAAAAGTTATAAGGGTGTTAAGTCTAGCTTCTTGGTACAATGATGGTGATTGTAATTCTTGCATTAAGGAAAAATTGACATTTAAGTTTAAAAGTTTTAATGTGTATCTGTTTTAAAACAAGCAGCCAAGAGACAATGAATGACACTTTGCCTCAAGATTTTAAGAGATTTTTTAAAAATGCAACTAAAAACTAATGCATAGAATATTAAAAAGGAGATTAATAGGAGGCTTAAAAATTAAGAGTGGATTTTTGGATATAAAGTTTAAGAGTAAAATTGTTCTTAATATTTGCCTCAAAGTGCACAAAAGGAAAAATTAGGATTACCAAAATAATTGCTATTCTAGTTTGCTCTTATAGGTTTTTTTTTTTTTTAACAGTTTCCAGCAAGCCCAGAGCAAAGTACAGAGGATTCTTACAAGTTTGTTAGATGTAATTTTGGCTTTTATAAGTTCCAGGTAAGAGCATGCTTAAAAGCTACTTCTATGTTGACCACCTTGTTGCTTTTAATTGGAGTAAAGTGGCCTTCTATAAGACTCATTGTTCTGCAAACTGGTTCGAAGCCAGCCCGGGGAAGAAAAAGGTCCCTGTGAGACTGTCACCTCTAATCATCCAGCAGAGTGCTGAAAGAGCAAGCAAAGTTGCTTTGGGACTCAAAGTGGCAGAGTGTTAACCTTGAGCTGTAGAGCTGAGGGACAGCACTCAGGCCCTGAGTTCAAGTTCAGCGACCAACTAAGGGAAATGCCAATGAGGCATTTTTTCCAGTGTGGAGAAGACACTCCTGGAACAAAAGCAATGGTGGAGCATCCAGAGGCAGTAAGCCACTGCTTGGATGGCAGAAATGTCGGATCCTAGAGTCATTTGTGCATGGCCCTTCAAGAATTGATCAGAGCCAGGAGGTCATGCGAAGACAGTTTGTAAGCATGCCTAATGTCCATGACTATTTACCTCGTAAGGGACAGGAACTTGCCATCCTGTGATAGTAGTAAAAAGCTAGTTATAAAATGTGGGGGATAGTTTAAATCCCAACCCTTGTATGTGCCAAAAATTCTAATTGGCAGTAATTTTTGAGCTGACACCAGCTACATGAAATTCATTTCCTCAGGAAAAAGTTTGTAAACCTGTAAGTGTGTTTCTATTGATATCTCTCTGAAGGTCTGCATAGGTAACTTAGGCATCATTAGAGACCACATTCCTAAGCCATCCAGAAAGATGCTTTTGCAAACCAGAAGGCTAAACAAGCTACACTGCTGTAGCCAGAGAAAAGGTTTGTGCATTTGCCAAAAGTTAAAATATTGTTCTTTGTAAAGTAGGCTAAGGTTATAGGTTCCTGGCTAGGTAGGATCAACACCCCTGAGTCAGCTTAAAGAAGTTACAGAAGATGAATATTCACCCATCTTCTGCTTTTAAGAACAAGGGACCAGAGTCACTTTAAAAAGTTGTGGCCAAATAGACAGAAGGAAAAGGCATGGGAAATAGTACAGGCCTGAGCCCTCTATAACTGCCTAGAAAATCAGCCTTATTAAAAGAACTATCTAGTTTAAAAAGTTGTCATCTTGGTAAATTGTCCTGGGCTATTGTCTAAATAGTCTTAAAAACTAGTGGGGTCACAGCCTGCCAAGCCTATGCAATATATCCTTAACCAGTCTGTGTAGGAATTTGCAGCCCAGCAGGAGGTGTGACAGTCCCTTGAAGCCACTGAAAGACCCTGCTGCTGCTGCTACAGCTTGACAGTCCCCTGGAAGAAATCTACATTGTTACCCTGACCACCTCCACTGTGAAAAAAGTAGAGTGAACTGCCTGATTCCATCACCTGAGACTGCATCCTGGTTGAAAGCTGCTAAAACTGATCTTGTGGGACATTCTTTTGGGTGATATCCAGAAACCTTCTCTATTCCCATAGTGGATATTGGGGGCAAGGATCACTGGCATGCTTGCCTTAGGCACTTCAGTGCATAGTGACTGAAAATCCACTCTATAGTCACAGCCAAGTTTGGCTCTGGTATGGTAATAACCTGAGTGTGTCTTCAATACAGGTAGTAATGAGACACAGCCTTGATCTTAGACTTAAAATCTAGCAAGCTTCTGCATCCAAGTGGTGACTTGAGGCTGCTCTGAGATAACTTGGTTCTGCAAGCCAAAGGAAAAATGGGCATTTTAAAACTCTAGCCACAAAGAAGTTCAAGGAATTGCAAACAAGAGGAGGGTAGTAAAGAAAGCCATGGGAAAGGAATTGGGAAAAAAATTAGTATCCTCTTTGGATAAAAAAGGATTTGAAAAGTAAGGATTGTCTTAAACATTAAATCATTGGAGTAAAGAAGACAAACCTCAGACGGTTTACGTATGTAGTAAATGGTATGAGTATGTCTTAAATTGGAGCTTCATGAGTACTCCTGGTATAAAATTAAGTTAACTGATATACGGAGTCAGGACTGGTGGAAAAAAATGTAAGAGCCTTCGGTACTGTTAATTTTGTTACTCATAGTCGGGTCCAGTGTTGTAAACCGGCTAGTGATATTTGTTAGAAAACGCATTAACAGTGTACAGCTGATGATCTTAAAGGCTCAATATCAACAGGTACCCAATGGAGAACATGATGTGTGCCCATAAGGACCATGATTGGCCCTTAAGGTGCCTATCAGAAAGGGGGAAATGAGGAGCCTGAGGCCTGAGTGACTCCATCTTGAGCAAGATATCATCATCTGAAGTATGAGTTATGCAGCTGACCATGAGCCCGGCCTGGGAATGAACAGAAGAAGCAATTCCTGGGCAACTAGGAACATAAACAATCCTTGGGAAAACCCACAGGCAGGCAGGTGCTGGAGGGCATGGTGACCCCCGCAGTCAGGCCACAGGTGGTGCTTGTTTAAGAAAGGAACCCTGCAGTTTAGCAAGTGTGTCCTTGAGACTCCCTGTGGTGCAAGCCAACCAGTTTGAAGTACTTCAACCCTCTGATCTAACCAACAACCTGTTTCTGCTTTGTAGTGCGCCAATATAGAATTGTATTAAGAGTTTCCCGTGATTGTTATAATTTGTTGTAAGATGTTATGATGTATACAAAGTCCCTGCCTTCCCTAAAAAGTGTATAAAAAGTACTATAACCCTGGGCTCGGGGCCTCTCAGTGTCAAGGGCTGCTGCCATGTATGTGGGGGGACCAAGTTCTAGCTTGCAATAAAGACTCCTTTGCTTTTACATTGTTGATGGTCTCTGGTGGTCTTTTGGGTAAGGATTTCCGAATTCAGTTTTACACTGTCTTTCTTCCATCCTGTTTCTGGCTCCCTAATCAAAAATTATGTGCCTGTAGGAGTGGATTCATTTCTGGGTCTTCAATTCTGTTGAATTGATGGAATTCCGTGTTTCTATCGGGAAGAATAGCACTACCCCATTCCTGAGGAATTGGAAAGACTGGAAAAAAATAATATTAAGTGCAATAAGCCAGAGCCAATTAAATATATACTGCATGATTTTCCTCATTTGTAATAACTAGAATATGTCCATAAATCTTCACGTTAAACCAGTAGGTAGTAAAAGACAAATAATTATACTTGGACATGAATAACTAACAGCAATCTAAGCATTCACATGGCGAAAACAAGGGCAGCTATTCTTAGGAGAGGATCACAATGGCTCAATACCTATGTACATAGGACCATATTGCAACGAACTCTAAGAATCAATCATGCATATGAAATACATATATCTGTATATAATTTTAATAGATGTCATAAAATTAACCGACTTCCCTGTAATCTCAAAGCAAAATTCTAGGTTTAGAAGATAAAACTGAGGAATGTTTTCAAAACAAAAACTAAAATATATAGAGGAAAAAGTGGGAGAGAAAAGATAAGATGAAAAGTAGAGTAGCTATCTGTTGAAGAATTCATAAAAAATTTCCAAAACTATACAAGAGAGCTGGGGTACAGCTCAGTTGTAGGACTAGACTAATATATACAAAGCCATGGATTCAATCTCCAAGAAGGCATAATAAGGTAATAAATAGTAATAATAAAATAATTACTTGAAATAAATGCTTTCAAGTTAGAGGCCTGATTCCTAAAACAGTATACAAATTACTGTCAATTCTTGTATCCAATGACATAAAACTACAAGAATGAAGAGAAAATAGTTTTCCTTTTCTATCCTTTCCTTTAGTTTTCTGTTTTCTTCTTTTCCTTTTTCCTTTGGCACTACTGGTGCTTGAAATTGCTAAGGCTCTGACCACTTTAGATTATTTTTGTTGTTTGGGTTTTTTTTTTTTAACTGTATTTTTTTTTTGTCTTTTCTTTTTTGGTACTGGGGATCGAACCCAGGACGTTGCACTTGCTAGGCAAGCGCTTTGCCACTGAGCTACATCCCAGCCCCACTTTAGATTATTTTTCAGATGAGGTCTTACTTCTTGGCCAAGCCTCCTTTGAGCAATAATCTCTTACGTATGGCTTCCACAAACGTGAGGTAACAGGGAAATTACACTATATCTAGCTTTCTGTGTTTTTATAGTTTCTCACAATTTTTTTTTTTTTTTGTCAGAACTGGCCCTGGATGTTGGTGTTCTAAAGATCTGCCTTCTAATTAGCAAGCTTGGACTAAGACTATTTTCCAATGTAAACATTCGATATTGACTTCTATTTTCTAGATATCATTAAATTCTATTGAGCTTAGTATGGATTATGATGTTATAAGAAAAACACAGAGAAATCCCTTGAATATTTTCCCAGTTTCTTTAAATATTTATAGAATGACATCACAAGTAGGACATTAATATTTCACAAGAGCCTTATGCAGACTTCAGTTACTTTAATTATTTTGTGCGCATATTAAGTCCAAAATAATTTTATCAACTCTATATTAATATATCATATTTACAGATAATGTTTCTTTACCAAAAATGAGTCTGTCTCATGCTTCCCTTTTATAATTAAACCCACTACTTCTCTTTGTCCCATCCCAAACCTGTTTCATCCTGGCAACCAACACATTTTTTTTCTACGACTTCTAGCTCATGCAATAAATAAGCTTTTAGAATTTCCTTCAAATCTATGGTAGATTACTGTCAGTTGTTGTATGCCTTAATAATGTATTGTATTCCCACGAGTTGCCTTTGGTTCTGTCATTATAGAATGTAGCACAATTCGTTTCCCACTCACCTGAAGAAAGCCTGAACTGATTTCCATTTCTTTGATTAGAGGAAATAATGCTGGTATAAACCTCTATGTTTTGGCCTTTGGGTGAATGTTACATTTTATTTCTATGAGACAAAGCCTGAAGAACTCAATTCCTGTGCTACTGTGGGTTGTTGCATATTTCATATTCTAGGAACCTGTCAAAATGTTTTCAGAAATGGCTTTCCCAAAGACATTCCTGCCAGCATCCAGTTTCTTTGTTTCTTGATAGCATTTAGTATGGACATTATTGTATTATGTGAAGTAATTCTCATACATGTTTTATAATGTCATTTTAGTTTTAATGTGCATTCATTTGAAGACTGATGATGCTTTTCTTGTGCTTATTTTTCACAAGATGTATTTTGCTGGTTTCTAATCGATTTTTTTTAACATTAGGTTTTGAGCATTTTATGTATAGTCTACATTTGAGGCACTCTTCAGGTACAGGATTTGCAAATATTTTATCCTTGACTATGGGTACCCTTCATCATCATTACCATCATCATCATCATCATCATCATCATCATCATCATCATCATCATCATCATCATCATCACTATTAGTATTACTATTATTAATTTTGTACATGTATGTATAGTCCTGGGGATTGAAATCAGGGCCCCTGAGATTTGTTGCATTTGTTAACAATTTACCATTTGAGGGGCTGGGAAGGTGGCTCAGTGTAGAGCGCTTGCCTTGCATGCATGAGGCCCTGGGTTCGATTCCTGAGCACCACACAAGCAAAAAAGAAAAAAGCCATAAGTGGCACTGTGGCTCAAGTGGTAGAGCGCTAGCCTTGAGCTGAAGAGCTGAGGGATAGCACCTAGGCCCAGAGGTCAGGCCCCACGACTGGACCTAAAAAAATAAAAATAAAAAAATAAAAAAACTGGCTTTTTTGCTGATTAAGCAGAGATAAGATTCTCAGGGACTTTATTTTGTGGGCTGCCTTCAAACAGTAATACTCAAATCACAGCCTAGCTGTGATGAGATACATGAGCACCCTGCTCCTAAATTCTATTCACTATTTGTATATGAGACTAAATTATTTTAGACTTTTATTGAGTTTTATTGAGTTATACTATATCAAGTTTTCCTTTCCAATAATTTTAATGCCATATTTAAGTATACTTAAATTGTCAAGACATCTTCCTTTGCTTTATATTTACATCACTCTTTTGTTTTATATGCCACTTTCAAAACCTGCTTGAAGATAATATTTGAATAAATTGTTATATTTAAGTCAACCTTCACTTTTTAATTCTCCCCAATACTGTCTAATCTATCACCACTTATTAAAGAGAATGTCATTCCATAAGTGTTTGGTTTTAAACTCTTATTAAATATTCCTTGATAATATGTATGTGGCTCTAGTCTGGTGCCCTCCAGACCCATTGAGCTTTGTAATCTTTCCTCTACAAATATAACAATTTTACACTAACACCTTTAATATTAGACAGAGAAATATATTCCAGTTTATTTTCTTTTGTCAATGAGTCAAGAGTGCTGGTCAGGTGTTTTAAGAAATTGTCATAAACTTATAAATAAAATTGTGAAGCTGGGCACTGTCGGCTCATGCTTATAATCCTAGCTGCATAGGAGACTGAGATCTGAGGATTGCGGTTCAAAGCCAGCTTGAACGGGAATGTCTGTGAGACACTTATCTCCAATTAACCACCAGAAATCCAGAAGTGGCACAGTTGCTCAAGTGGTAGAGCACTAACTTTGAGCTGAAGAGCTGAGGGACAGTACCCAGGCCCAGATTTCAAGCCCCAAGAATGACCAAATAAAAGGAGGGGGATGAAGCAGGAGACAATTAAATATCTTTGCTCAAATGTATCCTCCAATCCACAAAAATTATATGTCTCTATTTACTTAGATTTTTGTCTTTATATTCAGCATTTTATAATTTTCAATGATACTGGGTGAACAACACTGAAATACATTTTGACAATGTGTGGAGATAGCACAAAGACATTAACAGAAAACAATTGAAAAATAAGAGGCAATGGGAATGGAGAAAGACAGAAACAGGTTAATCAGGCCCTTGATCAATATGTGCATGTGCAAAATATTTCAATAAGATTTCTTCGTACAATTAATATGCACCAATTAATAAATACCTTCCAAAGGCATTGGTATTCATGTATGACATAAAGGATAAATACAGCTTCTCTGGTGAAATGAAACAAAGATAGATGAGAAAATACATAATTACAGTAATTGTGTAAAAGAACTAAGAAATTTGGTCAACATTCTGAGGGCTCATGGTTCATTAGACTAGAAGGCTATTGGTGTCTAAGATATACTAAAATGTTAGACTTGAGCCTATCTTTAAGACTGCTTAATGCTAAAGTAAAATCAATAAAGGACATGTTTGACAAATAAAGTAAAATGATCGCTTATGGACAAATTAAAATAATAATATACATATATGTCTATATACATGTATGTACACATCTGTATATTCGTTTATATGTATAAATATATAGTTATTTGTATATATACACATATAAATATGAAATATGCATAGGTACACATAGTATGTATACATATACATTTATTTAAAGAGACTTGAATCAAAATATATTAAGAGCATATTAATGCCAATGAAAAACTTTAACCAATCTGAATATGTTATCCAAAAGTCCAAATACATATCTCTGTAATAATATACCAACAACCAAAGAACATATTAAAAGATCATAACATACCTAGACATTGCATACATATAGAGATTAGTGGAAATAGAAACAACAATAAGATAGCACTGCACAACCATTATGTAGGAATTGGAATCCTTATACATTGTTGCTTAGCACTTAAAGTGATATAGTCAGTTTATTAAACATACTGGCAATCTTTAAGATACTACACATATAGTTGCTCTATTATCCAGCATTTTTTTTTTTTGTCGGTCGTGGGGCTTGAACTCTGGGCCTGGGCGTTGTCCCTCAGCTCTTCAGCTCAAGGCGAGCGCTCTACCACTTGAGCTACAGCGCCACTTCCGGTTTTTCTAGTGGTTTATTGGAGATAGGAATCTCACGGTCTTTCCTGCCCTGGCTGGCTTTGAACCGCAATCCTCAGATCTCAGCCTCCTGAGTAGCTAGGATTACAGGCGTGAGCCACCAGCGCCCGGCTTGTTTTTGTTTTTTTTTGGGTCCGGTCCTGGGGCCTGAACTCTGGGCCTGGGCACTATCCCTCAGCTCTTCAGCTCAAGGCTAGCACTCTACCACCTGAGCCACAGCGCCACTTCCGGCTTTTTTTTCTTTTTGCTTATGTGGTGCTGAGGAATCAAACCCAGGGCCTCAGGCATGCAAGGCAAGTGCTCTACCACTGAGCCACCTTCCCAGTCACCCCCCCCCCCCCCCCCGCTTTTTTTTAAAGCATTTGTTGAGCCAACACTTTATTTTATAATACAGAAGTTTTAGGGTTTTTTGGCCAGTAAGGGGGCTTGAATTCAGGGCCTGGGCACTGTCCCGCAGCTTCTTTTTTTTTTTTTTTTTGGGTCGAGTCGTGGGGCTTGAACTCTGTGGCCTGGGTGCTGTCCTTCAGCTCTTCAGCTCAAGGCTAGCGCTCTACCACTTGAACTACAGCGCCACTTCCTGCTTTTTTCTTTTTGCATATGTGGTGCTGAGGAATCGAACCCAGGGCCTCATGTATGCAAGGCAAGCACTCTACCTCTGAGCCAGCTTCCCAGCCCTTATCCAGCATTTTGAATCATAATTTTATATACAAAATAGATTTCAACACATGCCCAATGAGACACATGTACAAGAATATACACAGCAAAACCTTTTACAATAATATATAATAAAATATTGAAATGCCCATTGAGGACCTTATATAATTATACACATGTATACAAAACAATATGCTCTATCCGTCAGAAAAATTTACATGAACTTACTTGGGAAACACTAATATTACATGGGAGAAATGGATAAAATAGACTGCATTTTCTAATTAAATGAGCTTTTTAAAATTGGCACATCTGTAGTGGTAGACTATGAAGTAATGGTTGGTCAAGTGGAGGGTAGGTTGAAATGATGACAGGAAGTAACTACTAATAAATATTGGAGTATTTTGAGGGGGTAGTAATGATAAAATTCTAGAACTGAAGGTGATGTTATAGTCCAACTCTTAACTTTCTATGAATCATTGTACTTTACCGAAGAATTACAGATTGCATTTGCATTAACCTTAGGAAAAATTTTAGAATAGTAGTGGGTGAATCTGAGTGATAATTTAGTATTTAAAATCACAGAATTCTGTAATGCATAAGTTTAGTATGTTGATGAATGAGACTATCAATAAAATATGAATTGTGACATATCCTCTAACTCACTATATATGATGTTGTGAGTCAGTGAATCTTCTACAAAATTATGTAAATTGAGAGATGAGATAGGATTGAGAAGGATGAGGGACAATGATAATCAAGATGCATTGTACTGGGCTGGGAATGTGGCTTAGTGGTAGACTTAGTTGTAGTGAGAAGCCCTGGGTTTGATTCCTCAGTACTACATAAACAAAACAAGCTGGAATTGGTACTGTGACACAAGTTGCAGAGTGTTAGCATGAGGAAAAGAAGCTGAAGGACAGTGCCCATTGTCAAGGCCCTAAGTTCAAGACCCAGGACTGGCCAAAAAAAAAAAAAAAGGAAGCATTGTATTAAGACAGGCACTAGCAGCTCATGCCTGTAATACTAGATACTCAGGAGGCTGAGGATTGAGGTTTGAAGCCAGCACAGGCAGGAAAGTCTGTGAGATTCTTATCTCCAGTGAAATCTGAGAAAAATCTGAAAAGTGCTGCTGTTCCTCCAGTGATAGATTTCTAGTGTTCATCCAAAGGAGCTCAGGGTCAGCTCCCAGGCAAAGAGTTCAAACCTCAGGAGAGAAAAAAGGAAAACAAAATAACTCACTAAACACTATAAACTGCATGGTCAAAAGCAACCCCCAATCACGCACTTAAAGTTAATTAAAAATATGATTAGAATAAAATACAAGTCATTTTAAGGACCAAACATAGATAGAATACAAAGGTTGTTTACAGGGACAAAGTAAATTTTATATCACGCAATTTGGGTTGAAATTTGTTCTTCAGTCTTATTAAATCATTTGTGAAATTGACAATAGTGCCAATTATAGATTTATTTCCTTGAGGAACAGGGTGAATTCTGATGTCTTTTTATAGCAAACCATAGTGGTAAATTTTTTGCCTCTTTTTGAAGTATAACTGATATTTTAAAATAGATTTGCCCTACTATAATATTAATTTAATCAATCATTTCATTAGGGCGATGTTGGTCAGATTTTTTTTTCCAGTAAATCTTATCCCTTATAATAAATGAGAGCATGCTGTGTCAGTCTCCTATTAATATGACAAAATAGTTTATGAAATCAGCTTAAAAGGAGGAAAGATTAATCTTGGCTTCTGATTTTATACATTTCAGTTTATGTTTCTTATCCTCATTGTTTTGGGTTGGCACAGTACCCCATGTCAGGAACATGTGATGGAGTATGTATATTCGTGGAAGCCAGGAAGAAAAGAAGAGGAGGAATAGGAGTGGGAGAGGGAGAAAGAAGGGTAGAGAGAGAGGGAGAAGGAAAACGAGAAGGAGACAGAGAAGAAAAAGGAGGAAGAATAGGAAAGGACTTTGATCTTAAGGTCCTCTGATCACAAGTTCTCAGTGACCAAATCTCTACAGCTGTGTCCACTTGAAAAAGGTCACCACCTCTTTATGGCAACATAGTGAAAACTAATTATTAATCCCAATCCTTTATGATTTCAGATTTAATTTCTAGAGTGGTGGGTAGATATTTCTGTACAATTGTGATAACTTCTGTTCCTAAGTATTTACTTCAATTAATCAGAGGAGCTATTTGGCATGGAGTTGGTTTGGTTATACAATTGCTGGAGAGATGAATGAAATATATAGACTGCAAATACATTTTATTTAACAGATAAGGAAGCTTCAAGAGATTTCATTTTTGATCTTCAAAAATAACTATTTCATCTAACTCATAATGACTTGAATTTTTTATAATTTTATGGCATTTTTATTCAAGTTTTTTGTCATCTATAGTGAGGTTATTCTTCCTAGTTGAAGGAAAAATGAATACTGTAACTTCTGTAGAGAGTAGGTATAATATGAATTTCCTGCCATTCAATAATGTTATATTCAAATATATAGGAATAATTGGATAAGTCATGGAATATTTTGCTTTAGTTAGCTCATATTGAGATTGATTCAATTTCTAAAAATCAGTGTTGACATAAAATATATGAAATTCAGTGTTTCTCTGAAATGACTTAGTACTCAAACCTCAGAATATACATGACCAGTAACTAAGATTTCTGCATAACTCAAAAAAATGTATGAATCTAAATTTTTATGTAAAAAAAAGTTTAGGGTAAAAAGAATAGAAAATCATGTATCTGCAATAGATAAAATTTAAAGTTAATGACAAATTGCTTCAGTCAGCCTGATAGAGCCTATTGATTTTAGCTTACATGAGAAATTTGATTAATGATCCTTTTGTCACTTTTGAATAATAGAGTATTTCAATTTGTCCAAAGATTCTGTCATTGAAACCTTTAGTGCATATTTTTTCATAAAAATGAAAAGTATTTTTCCACAGTGCAGGTTCAGATTTAATAACTAAATAAATATCTAAATGTTAATTTGTTAAATTGACCTCTGGAATTCAAATAATAAGAAATTTATTTTATTCTTAGATATATTATATCTGTGCTGAATATGAGTGTCTCAAGCTTCTAATCCTTGCTATTCTGGAAGCTGGGCTTCAAAGCCAGCCTTGGCAAGGAAGTTTGTGAAACACATCTCAATTAATCACACACACACACACACACACACACACACACACACACACACACACACACAGAAAGCCAGAAGTGGAGTTGTGGATCAAATGTTAGGGCACTATCCTTGAGTGAATAAAACTAAGGGATAGGCCTTGAGTTCAAATCACAAGAACAACACTCTCTCTCTCTCTCTCTCTCTCACACACACACACACACAGACATGTACAATATTATGTCTAAATTCTTATTTTAGTTTGAAGAAATAAACAATATCATGAAAAGTAATATTTGTTACATATCCTGCATTTTTGTGAAGTGCTTTTTAGTGGTTTTTAGTTTTTTGTTTTAAGATATAGTTTAGGTTGTTAAAATTAATATTAATCTATTTAATAGTTATAATTCCTCATAAAACATTGGAGTACAACATTTGGTATTTTTTCTATAGTGTTAAGAAGTATTCTGAGTAAAAGAAAGAAATGAAGAATGGAAGAAAAAAGAAAGAAAGAAAGAAAGAAACAAGAAAGAGAAAGAAAGAAGAGAGAAAGAGAGAGGTAGGGATGGAGGGAAGGAGGGAGGAAGGAAAGAAGAAAAGAAGGAAGGAAGGAAGGGACAAAAACAATTTAATTTATAAAAGCTGATATTTAGCAGAACATAAATTTCATGTAAGTTAACTCTTTAGTAAGTGCAAGGTTGCAATTGCCACTTCTCTGCATGTTCTCTATGCATGAATGAAACCAACAAATGAGGGATCAGAAATAACCACCTGAATCTGTTTGCATCTGTAGTAAATATGTACACAAATCTTTTTCTCATTTTCTATACATCATTAAATAACTATTTGCAAACAATTTACATTTAGTTATAAATATTCTAAAAATTGATGTAACCAAAGGATGTCAATGTATTATATAATGTGAACACTGGTATTTATAATGCTAATAATATTACATTCTTCATCTTATATTAATTATAAAAATTATATTATGTATTATTTCAGAGAAATTAGCATCCTCTAATTTTGGTGTCTGTGGGAGACCTAATAGCAGACAGTAATTAAAATCAAAGGAGATCTGTATTTCTGAAAGCAATTAACTCATTGGAGAGTGTTCAAATACATCAGAAGGGCCTTAGAAATATTGCACCATGTTTACATGATTACCTATGATGTGATTCAAGAGCCACTAAACAATTGTACTTCACTTTGCCGTTACTATAATTATTCCCATTGTAAGAAGAATCATTCACATAATTTACACGATATAGGTTTGTCCTTAAGTTATTATTTTCTATGAAATAATATCCAAATGATACACTACACTAAGAGTTAAAGCAAAAGTTGCAAAATATATTGGACAATGTAACTCCTTCCAGATACACATTTTGAAATTGTATTCCCTGTCTGGTGGCATTAGAATCAACTTTTCAGAGATGACCCTGAAATAATGATCCTGATAAAAGAAGCCCAATATAACTACTCTGCCATGTGAACATCCAGCAAATAAATTATAATGAACCAGAAAGTAGACCCCCCATAAGACAAGGAATTGCTTTGAATAACCATTTTTATAATCAATGTCCAAGCTTCTAGAGTATGGCTAATATACTCCTGATGTTTTTAAGCCACTTACGTTGAAGTATTCTCTTATAGCAGCCCAATAGCTGACAAAAAGCAAAGGAATTTTTATTTAAATTTCAAATTTTCAGAAAAAAAGATTCATAATGTTTTATTATTGGAATTTGATTCTCCAAACCTCCAGGTAAAAAATATTTTTAAATGGGAATTGAATTGAGGTTCAACTCTCTATTCAACAATCATAATTAATTTTTTGAATATTTTAATATTTTTAACTACTTGTACAAAGGAGTTGCCATTCACTGAAACAGTTTATGGATACAGAGCATCTTGATCAATTTCACCCATTTCAACATTCTCATCCCTCCCTCCCAATCAAGCCCAGTCTTTACGTATCTCAATATTATGTTATGTATGGAATTTCTTGCCATTTAACAAAGCAGTTTATGTGTACAATGCACCTGTAATTGTGTTACCACTTCAACATCTTCACCCCAATTTCACACTACCCCTTGCTTTGTATATTTCAATTCTGGGAAGTATGCAATGGTTTCTTTCCTATATTCTATCCTTTTCCCCTTCAATTTCCTATCCCTCTCACATTGCCCCCCGCTGTCCTCTCTTGCAGTCCACATTTACTGGCATTTATTTTGTTGGGCTTTGACTTAATCTTTTAAGAGAATGATAGTATTTTCACACTACATAGACTCTGACACTTCAGATAATTCATTTGTATCTGTTTGCATACCATCCAGTATGTTTAATAAATGTTTATAAATTTACATTTAGAAGCAGCTGCTATCTACCACAAGTGAGGAAACCTAAGTTTCTCTGGGTGCAGTTAATTTCACTTAACATTATTATTTCTGCGTGTTTCATTTTCCTTAAGAATGTTACAATATTATTCTTTCTGATGGATGAATGGAATTCAAATATTTATGTATATATATGTATGTATACATACATACTTGTAAATAGCGATCAATAAAAGTATATATGTCTTGTATGTATATATATATATATATATACATATATATATATATACATATATATGTAGGTTGCTTGATTTCCCTCATTTGTTGTATTAGAATGTGCCTATAATTCTACAAGTAAACACACTTGGATGGTAAAAGGGGAAACATTAGACTTGGACATGATAAATTATATGGGATTCTAAAAATTTATAAAGTGAGATCAAATGGAGGATGCCCTTTGGAAAGGATCACAAAGGCTCAATAGCTATATCAATATTATCATATAAAATAATGTTCATCAAAATGATCTCCAAGAAATGATAATGAGAGTTTTATTATTTTGCTTTTTCCTTCTGTCTTCTGTTGCTGTTTTTTATTTCTGTACCTTTGGTCTTATATGTAAGTTTGGAAAGGGCAAGGGGAAACACAGAAATGGTGGGACAAAGGGTGAACAAATACAGCAGTGCCACTCAATAGACACTACATTGAAAATGAACTATACAACTTATGGGGGAGGGAGGTTGAAAGGGAAAACCTGGGAGAACATGAGGGAAGAAGTGACACTATTCAAAAGAAAGGTGCTCAATATCTGACTATGTAATTGTAACCCTTCTGTACATCATTTTTACAAATTAAAAATGGACTTCATAAACAGGCCAGAGTAGCTATACAAATATTAGACAAAATAGGCTTTAAATTAAAAGTGGAATGAAAGTAAAAAGAGACAAAGGAGGACATTAAATATTGATAAAGAAAACTCTCCATCATGGGGATATAACAATTCTAAATATCAATTCCCTGAATCCTAGAGCTCCCAAATTATCAGACAAATACTACTTAACCTAAAAATATGCATGCATCCAAACACATTGTTAGTTGCTTGAACACATCATTCTTACCTCTGGACAGGCCATCCAGGTAAAACCTTAGCCAAAAAAACTTCAGACCTAAATAACTGCAATGACAAGCTAAACCTAATAGATATCTACAGAATATTTCACCTAGCAGCATCGCAATATATATCCCTCTCAGCAGCCCATGAAATGTTCTCCAAAATAGATCATATCTTAGATCACAAGGAAAATCTGTGAAAATTCAAAAGTAAAAATGAAATTACTCCTTGTATCCTGTCAAACCATGATGGGACCAAATTAGATCTTGACATCAAAAGGCATTACAGAAAATTCTGAAACTCACAGAGATTGAATAACACATTGCTAAATCATCAGTGAGTCACTGAAGAGATATGGAGGAAGTTCCAAGGTTTATGGAATTCAGTGGAAGTGAACACACAAAATACTACCTCCTCTGGGACACAAGGGCACAGGCAATACTCAGAAGAAAATTTATAGCTTTGAGTATGTACAGCAATAAATTAGAACAATCTTGAGTCCACACTAATTATGCACCAATAGGTCTTTTGAAAAACAGGAACAAGCCCAACCAAAAACCTGTAGACAAATTAAAGTAAATAAATCAGAGTCTCAAAAAACATACAAGCAATCATAATTGACTTTTATATACTAGTAGCTCACAAATTCACCCAATGAATGTCAATGTAGCTATTTTCAGAGATAGACTCAACCAGCTCAAACCAGTGAACAAAAAAAATCTAGAATTCTAACAAGCAACATTCTGTTTGACCTTAAAAAATTCTCTGTTGTTATTATTAAGGTGATTTATAGAAGAATTGCAATTACATGAGTCAAGTAATGAGTACATTTCCTTTTATGAAACGTCTTCAGTTCTCTCATTTGTCCTGTCCCCATCCATGTGTTAAATAGTTCACTTTTATCAATGTTCAATGAACTCCACTGCTGCAATTTTTCACCCTTTTCCCTAAAGCTCTGTGCCCACCCCTCACTTTCCTGAAGACGTACAATGAATACACTAGGCATAAGGTAATGAAGACAGAATCATCACAAACTATAAAGAACAACAAACCAAAACAAAAAAAGTCTTCTGTTTCTGTATCTCATAGTTTGAGTATATACAACATGTTATATAAATATAATTGTTTTTTATCATTAAGTCAATTCAGGGATTAAGGTGTGATAACTTATAATGTTGCTTTCTATTCAATAATGCTCTTTATTTTAACATTAAAGTTGTAACACAATTCAAGTCCTAGTGAAATTTGAAGGTTCAAATTTAAATTTAAAATTTCAAAATGTCTAATACTTCCACTTTGGCAACAAAAATGAAAAACAGGGATGTTTTATGCTCAAGAATGTAATTATTTCATGGGCAAAAAAGTAAAATAAATGTAATATTAATTCAGTGGAAAAAATAAATCAAATATTTATGCAATGCATCAATTCCATAGATTATGAGATCTATTGATAAAATTAATAAAACTTGTAAAGTTGGTTTTTCGACATAACATCTTGTACATCTCATTGTTGCAATGGGTCCACCTGTATCCCTATTTAAACAATTTATTTTTCCCTTCCCCTCCACAAATTATACCAACGAGGAGATTGGAAGGAATGGGAAGGGGAAACAAAGGAGGAGGCAACAATGCTTGATATGAAATGTAGTCATTACCTTGCCCATGTAATTGTAACCCCTCTGTATGGTATTTTCACAATTAAAAAAATAATAAATAAATACATAAAAATAAATAAAACCCAGGATTGGCAAAAATTTATTTTAAAAGAAAAAATGATTAAAACTCGTATTAAGTAGATTACTTAAGACATGAAGCAAGTGATAATATTCTTTTCTAGGTGAAGTTGATATAGAAATCAAAATCTAAAGATTCCAGAGTTCTGTGTGCTTATACGTGTCAATTTATACATATGCTTGACTCACCTCGACTTTATATGAAGATAACTGAGAACAGGACTAGAATAAAAAAAAATCACTCAAGGGCTGGGAAGGTGGCTCAGTGGTAGAACACTTGCCTTGCATGCCTGAGGCCCTGGGTTCAATTCCTCAGCACCACATAAGCAAAAAGAAAAAAGCCGGAAGTGGTGCTGTGGCTCAAGTGGTAGAGTGCTAGCCTTGAGCTGAAGAGCTGAGGGACAGTGCCCAGGCCCAGAGTTCAGTCCCCACTACCGGACCCCCCCCCAAAAAAATCACTCAAACGTTTAGCTTTATTTTGTGACTAAATATGTCTTTTTTATCTCTTTATTTTATTTGAAAAATCTGGTAATTTATTTAAGTCACATCAACAATAATGAGAAATACACAGCCCCTAGCTCCTTAAAAGACAATCAATAAGACAAAAAGAAAACAACAAAGAAAAAAATTGAACCTCATTTTGCACATAGTCTTTGTATATTGTGGTGATTTGTAACTGTAGATTATGTGACTATCCCATGAATCTGGGCTCAAATCACTAGGGCTACTGGAAGAAAATTTCAAATTCTATAGCAGTTAACACAGCTGTGCAGTGGTTTGTGGGTTTCACTACAGTAGCAGCTGGGCCTGAACTGTACAAAGGAAATAATTTTAGTTCTTTGAAGGCAAAAATGTGATGAAAAGCATACTTTTATCTTGTTAGATGAAATAAGAAGACCACACTTTAAAGCTTACTAAATGATCAGCCCTTTAAAGAACAGTGCCATTTTTAAGGAACTCTAGATCATTCAAGTCCTTCATTCCATCCACAAGCATTGTTGCCATTCACAAATCATTGCCAAAGTGAATTTCCGGTTCTTTTTGATATTTCAAATGGTTTAGGAGTAACATAAACAATAATTCAAGTTGTTGAGAAAATTTAATTTAGAATAAGCAAGCAAATCAGATTCAACTCCATAGCATAACCTTCAGGAAAAATGAACTGAGGAATATGGCATGTCCTCTGTAATTTAATATTAGACATTAGGGCAAAATGCCAGAAGCAGACTCTACAAGGAAACCGAAGTCTTTGATAATATATATAAAAGGTTACCCAGGGAAAAGTAATTTTACTTACATTTTCTATTGTATGATAACATTTTTGTCTGCTAATGAGAGACTCAAAAAGATTTTAATTATGATATGAAAAATGTATTGACAGAAATGAATGAAATCAGGGAGTAGATGGTACAGGAGCTGGGTGATTCTTTAAATATTTTCATTATTTTGAATGATCTGGTATTTTTGTATTGTGGAAGTATGAATGTATTTTATATCTGTGCAGGAAAGGTTGATTATTAGATAAGTGTCTGATACCCAATGTCAGGAACCTAACCTGAGTCAGAGTGGTAAATATGTGTGTGTGTGTGTGTGTGTGTGTGTGCCTGCAAGCATGTATTTAGAAGGAAGAATCTTATTTTCCTCAAGGTATATACTTAATTGTATTAGTTATATTACATTAATGACAGCAGATTAAGGTAATTAACATTTTGACACATATGTTTATATTCCTATGATTGCATGAACAAACTAAAAAGTTATTTTTGGTGTATGAGTTTTGTGGAAGGTCAGCTGAAAGTATAAACATTTGTAATCTTGAGAAAGATACCAATGGCAATCATTTCACTGTAGATCAGTTTTAGACAACACTTGCAAGGATATATAATCATATTTCAAAGTGCAACATTGGTTTATTTTCAAAAGCTACACTATTCTATAACTTTGTAGGAAAACAAGTTAAATTATGGAAACATAAAAGTAATGTGATTATTTATTGCATACAGTTTTACACTTTAGTTTTGTCAAATCAAAATACCATTTATTTCTACTGTATAGGAGGAAAACCCTAAATATTACAGTTTAAGCCATATTTCATTTTGGGAAGCTTTGTCTGTATGAATAAGTTTATTTCTTTTGTTTCTGCTTTCCTATTCATAATTCTGTTTCTCATAGTATTATTCTAAGGACATTTTCTTTATCCCAATTTGGGGCTTGAATATAACTCATGCTCAGTTTGCTAACAGTAGTCAGTCTACCATTTGAACTATGTCTCCAGCCCAGAAATTTTTGTAGTTAATTGGAGATAGAACCTCATGAATTTTCCTACCATCCTGAAAATATTATTATCCCCCAAGTCTCATCCTTCTTAATCACTAGGATTATAAATTTGAGTCATGGACCCCAAGAGTCAATGACTTTTCATGTCTTATAGATTCCACATGTTTGCTAGTAATTGTAATAATAAACTACCACAGATTGGGTAGCATTAACACTGTAAATACATTCCCTCTGAGTTGGTGGAACTAAAACTCCAAGATCAGAGTTGCTTCTTCTGAGTCCTCTTTCCTTGGCATATTCAAGACCTTCTGCTTCTCTTGGAGGAGAGTTCAACTTAAATTCTACCTTTGAGATTCTGTTTCCAAATGCAGTCACTTTCTAAGGCAATGGGTTTTTGATCTTTAGTGTGATTTCAGTAGGACAGTATCCAACACATAATATATTACTTAATGGATAGGAGAAAATCTCTAATAGGAAATTATTTGGTTTGGGCATGGAAGTTATATTTAAAAAAATAACAAAAGAGGCAAAGGTTTTATTAGAGCTTGTAAAATGAGTATGAAGTCTTTACCTCAGACATACCAAATTCTTACCCTGACACACACTTAAATGCCTAGTGATACTGGATGATTGAACCCAAAATCCTATACTTGTGAAACAGCATCTTTTTTATTACCATACCAGCAGATTGTAATTTGGTTGCTTATTTTGAGGTAGTATCACTATGCCTGGGCCTGCTTGGACTGCGGTCCTCCTAACACAAGCAAAACACATTGCACCCAGCAAATGGTTAGAGTTTCTGAAACTTCTTTTTTTTGTCTGGGCTTTCCTGGAACTGCAATACTCTAATCTCTGTTTTCTAAGTAGATAATATTGCAGGTTTGAGCCACTTTATCCAGTAAAAGTATACAATTTCAAGATATCTTGATATTGCCTATATTTGTGCTTAACATATATTGCTAAACTTAATTTAATTTTCTCCCTCTTTTGTTTAGTACTCTGAGTTGAAAACATTGACTTTCTTGATATACATGGCTTTGTTTTGGGTGGAATCCCATCACAATCAAAAAAATCTCCCAAAAAGTTTATGTCAAGAATCATGGAAAAAAGGCTTCAGGTTGGAAAAAAAACACTGATCCTTAACTTATAATTGCAGTATATTTATAATGTTAGTCAATGCTTTCTGAAGTATGAGAAGAGAAGGAAGACAGAAATGTGAAAGGTGTCATCTTTGTAGAATTTCTGTAGTTGTCACTTCATGTTATCTTTCTTCCTTAAGGCTTGCTTTATTAAAACCCTCTGGGGACTGGGAAGGTGGCTAGTGGTAGAGCGCTTGCCTTGCATGCCTGAGGCCCTGGGTTCGATTCCTCAGCACCACATAAGTAAAAAGAAAAAAGCCAGAAGTGGTGCTGTGGTAGAGTGCTAACCTTGAGCTGAAGAGTTGAGGGACAGCGCCCAGACCCAGAGTTCAGGCCCCACGACTAGACCCAAAAAATAATATAAAATGAATAACAACAACAACAGTAATAATAACAGGAATAACAATAGTAATAACTATAGCAACAACCACAGTAGTAATAATAGTAACAATAACAGTAATGACAGTAACAATAACAACAGTAACAATAACACTAATAACAACAATAGTAATAATAGCAACAATAACAACATCAGTAATAATAGCAATAACAGCAACAATAACAGCAGTAATAATAGTGTTAATAACAACAACAACAACAATAATAGTCACAACAAGAGTAATAATAGTAACAATAACAACCATAAAAGTAATAATAAGAGTAGTAATAAGAGTAACAATAACAATAACAGTAATAATAGCAAGAACAGTAGAAATAATAGCAACAACAACAATAACAGTAATAACAACAGTAACGATAACAGTAATAACATAGTAATAACAACAGTAATAATAACAATAGTAAAACAATAACGGTAATAATAGTAATAACAATAGTAACAACCACAGTCATAGTAATAGTAAAAATAACAGTAACAACAGTAACAATAACAGTAATAACAACAGTAATAACAATAGTGACAACAGTGATAGTAACAATAACAACAGTAATAATAATACTAAAAATAGCAATAACAATAGTAACAACAGTAACAATAACAACAACAATAATAACAGTAAAAACAACAGTAATAACAACACTAATGATAACAGTAACAACTGTAATAACAATAGTATTAATAATAGTAATAACAATAGCAACTACCCCAGTAGTAATAACAGTAACAATAACAACAATAACAATAATAGTAATAGTAATAACAACAGTAATAATAACAGTAATAACAACAGTAATAACAGTAATAATAATAGTAATAATAACAGTAAAAACAATAGTAATGACAACAGTAATAATAACAGTAACAATAGTAATAACAATAGTATTAATAATAGTAATAACAACAGCAACTACCCCAGTAGTAATAATAGTAACAATAACAATAATAGTAATAGTAATAACAACAGTAACAACAATAGTAATAATAGTAACAATAACAGTAACAATAATGGTAACAACAGTAATAATAATAGAAATAATAGTAATAACAACAGAAATAACAACAGCAATAATAATAGTAACATAATAGTAATAACAGTAGTAACAACAGTAATAACAACAGTAACAGTAGTAACAACAGTAATAATAACAGTAATAACAATAATACTAATAATAGTAACAATAGCAACAATAGTAATAATAGAAATAGCAGTGATAATAACAGTAATAACAACAGTAATAATAATAGTATTAATAATAGCAACAACAACAATAACAGTAACAACAACAATAGCAATAATAGAATTAATGGTAATAACAACAATAATAATAGTATTAATAATAGTAATAACAATAGTAATAACAGTAACAATAGCAACAACCACAGTAGTAACAGTAGTAACAACAAAAATCATAATAGAAATAAGAGTAATAAAAATAGCAACAATAGTAATAACAATAATAGCAACAGTAACAATAACAATAGTGATAATAGAAATAATAGTAATAACAACAGTAATAATAGTAACAATAACAATAGTAATAACAACAATAACAGTAATAATAGCAAGAACAACAGGAATAATAGTAACAATAACAACAAGAATAGTAATATTAGAAATAACAGTAAAAATAACAGTAATAACAATAGCAATAATAATAGTAAGAACAATAGTGATAACAACAATAGTAACAAGTAACAATAACAGTAACAACAACAATAACAACAGTAATAACAGTAATAAAACAACAATAACAGTAATAGTAACAAGAACAATAGCAATAATAGAAATAACAGTAATATCAATAGCAATGTTAAGAGTAATAATAGTAATAACAATAGCAACAACCACAATAGTAATAATAGTAACAACAATAATAATATCAATAATACAAATAATAGTAATAACAACAGTAATAACAATAGTAATAATAGTACTAATATTGGTAACAATAACAACTATAACAATAATAACAGTGATAACAATAATAATAGTAACAACAATAACAGTAATAATAACAATAGTAACAATAGTGACAACAGTAATAGCAACAATAACAATGGTAATAATGAAATAACAGTAATAACAAAGTAATGATAACACTAATAACAATAGTAATAATAATAGTAACAATAGTATCAAAAACAACAATAGCAATACTAATAACAGCAATAACTATAGCAATGCCAATAACAATAATAGAAGTAATAATAGTAACAATAACAGTAATAACAATACCAAGAGTAATAATAGTAAAACTGAGAGTAATAATAACAATAATGGCAATAATTGTAACAACAATATAGACATAGGAGTAGGAACTATGGTCATAACCACAACAATAGGAGTAATAACAATAGTAACAACAATAACAGTAACAGTAATAAAAATAGTAATAACAATAGTAACAATAATAATAACAATAGTATTAATAGTAATAACAATAGCAATAACAGTAACAGTAATAACAATAGTAATAACAATAGTAATAACAATGATAGTAATAACAATAGTAACAACAGCAATAACAGTAACAACAACAACAACAATAGTAATAATAATACCAATAAGCGTCATAGGAGGAAGAGGAAGAGGAAGAGGAAGTCAGGTGCC
Organism: Dipodomys spectabilis; assembly: GCF_019054845.1. Lineage (NCBI taxonomy): Eukaryota > Metazoa > Chordata > Mammalia > Rodentia > Heteromyidae > Dipodomys > Dipodomys spectabilis. The sequence continues at coordinate 744,667 of NW_024870873.1, read as the reverse complement.
TGGTCTCCAAGGAAACCACCAGGAAACCGGAAGTGGCACAATCTTGGTGTCTCTATGGCTCCCAGGGGCCTAAGGCCCCACCCTAGGGACAGGAAACTCGATGAGGAAACTCTGAGCTCCACCAGCAAACTGGAAGTGGGGCCATCTTGGTCTCTAGGGCTCAGGGTCACTCAGGGGTCCAGAAAACCCAGGGTGCTAAGTTCAAGAACCAAGAGAGCCTGCCCCCCTTCCTTACTCCCACCCCCAATAACAAAGAAGAGTGGATGGATGGATGGATGGATGGATGAGTGGATGGATGGGTTGATGGAGGGATGGATGGATGGGTGGATGGATGGATGGATGGATGGGTGGATGGATGGATGGATGGATGCATGGATGGATGGGTGGATGGATGCATGGATGGATGGATGGGTGGATGGATGCATGGATGGATGGGTGGATGGATGGGTGGATGGATGGATGGGTAGATGGATGGATGGATGGATGGATGGGTGGATGGATGGATGGATGGGTGGATGGGTGGGTCGATGGATGGATGGATGGATGGATGGGTGTATGGATGCATGGATGGATGGATTGGTGGATGGATGCATGGATGGATGGGTAGATGGGTGTGTGGATGGATGGATGGATGGGTGGATGGATGGGTGGATGGATGGATGGGTGGATGGATGGATGGATGGGTGGATGGGGGGGTGGATGGATGGATGGATGCATGGGCGGATGGAAGGACGGATGGATGGATGGGTGGATGGGTGGGTGGATGGATGGATGGGTGGGTGGATGGAAGGATGGATGGGTGGATGGAAGGATGGACTGGTGGGTGGATGAATGATTGGATAGATGGATGGACGGATGGATGGATGGGTGGGTGGATGGATGGATGGATGGATGGGTGGGTGGATGGATGGGTGCATGGATGGATGGATGGATGGGTGGATAGATGGATGGATAGATGGATGGACGGATGGGTGGACAGATGGATGGATGGATGGATGGATGGATGGATGGATGGATGGGTGGATGGGTGGGTGGATAGATGGATGGATGGGTGGATGGATGGGTGGATGGATGGGTGGGTGGATGGATGGATGGGTGGGTGGTTGGGTGGGTGGGTGGATGGATGGATGGATGCGTGAGCGAATGGAAGGATGGATGGATGGATGGATGGACGGATGGATGGATTGGTGGATGGATGGATGGATGGATGGGTGGATAGAAGGGTGGATGGATGGGTGGATGGATGGATGGATAGATGGATGGATGGATGCATGCATGGATGGGTGGATGGATGCATGGATGGATGGGTGGATGGGTGGGTGGATGGATGGGTGGATGGATTGATGGGTGGGTGGATGGATGGGTGCATGGATGGATGGATGGATGGGTGGATGGAAGGATGGATGGGTGGGTGGATGGATGGATGGGTGGATGGATGCATGGATGGATGAGTGGATGGATGGATGGGTAGATGGGTGAGTGGATGGATGTGTGGATGGGTAGATGGTTGGGTGGATGGATGTGTGGATGGATGGGTGGTTGGGTGGATGGATGGGTGGGTGGTTGGATGGGTGGGTGGATGGGTGGATGGATGGATGGATGGGTGGGTTGGTGGGTGGATGGATGGATGGATGGATGCGTGAGCGAATGGAAGGATGGATGGATGGATGGATGGATGGACGGATGGATGGATTGGTGGATGGATGGATGGATGGATGGGTGGATAGAAGGGTGGATGGATGGGTGGATGGATGGATGGATAGATGGATGGACGGATGGATGCATGGATGCGTGGATGAATGCATGGATGGATGGGTGGATGGATGGGTGGATGGAAGGATGGATGGATGGGTGGATGGATGGATGGGTGGATGGATGCATGGATGGATGAGTGGATGGATGCATGGATGGATGGATGGATGGCTGGTTAGACAGATGGGTGGATGGGTGGATGGATGTGTGGATGGATGGATGGATGGATGGGTAGATGGGTGGGTGGATGGATGTGTGGAAGGATGGGTGGTTGGGTGGATGGATGGGTGGATGGATGGATGGGTGGGTGGATGGGTGGATGGATGGTTGGATGGGTGGATGGATGGCTGGATGGGTGGGTGGATGGATGGGTGCATGGATGGATGGGTGGGTGGATGGGTGGATGGATGGGTGG